>NC_038242.2:28142973-28147410 GCF_000004515.6 Glycine max
AAGAAATGTAAACTAGGCGAATCCTAAGCAAGAAATGTGTTTGGATGACCACATTCAAGGTTCCCAACAAAACACTCACTATCCTAAGGAAAAATTGCCTAAAATTATTACACACAAATGGAAGTTTGGTAACCTATTGGAGGCTCCCAACACACTTCCAATGAAAGGCCTTTTTGTTACAAAACTTGAAAGCAATGAAGGTAAGTAAATTGCAAATTACAAAATTACAAAACGGTCCTCAATTTTGGTGGTTGTTCTCTCTTTGATGATTCACTCAATTTGGAGTGCTTCTTAGTCCAATAGCTCTTATGGTGGTTGGCCCCTTTCTTCTTGACTCAAATTCTTCAAGGGATGGCACCAATCCTCCTTCCAATTTCCTATATGGCAACCCACAAACAAGGAAACAAAGAGACAAGCAATAACCAAAGACCAAAAAAAATGAAATGAAAGCTAAACCAATGGAGTTTTAACAAGACAATTTTTCAAGGATTACTCAACAATTAAAGCAATGAAAAGGACATAGAAGCAAGCTAAGACTCAAAGAGAAACTTAGAATGGCTCTAGAGTAGAGTAAAAAAACTACAAAAAAAAAGACTCAACAAACCTCTAGCTTTGGCACTTGTTTTCATAGTAATTTTCAATTGAAATTTCTGAACTAATATTGGTATAACATAGGCACCAATTATAGAATAAATTTTGAGCCAAAACAACAAGCACACTTCCCTTTCACTTTTTTTTCCTGGATACTTATTTTTCTGCCAAATTGTGTGATTTTTCGTATTTTTTCCTTTTATGAAAATAACTTTTTTCTTTTTTTCTAAATTTTTTACAGATGTCTAGAAAATTAAGTAAAAATTTCAGCTCAAAATTCGAAGTAACCAATTCTCAGTAATTTTTACATTTTTGTATGTCGAAGCTGCCAGCACCAGCGATTTTTTTTTAAAGCATGGTATATTGATTGCCTTGGGCTTACTTTCAACCTTCCTATGTATGTTGAACTCACTAGGATTGTTTACCACAGTTTTAGGAGTTCAATATTCACTTAGGATCAACATTTCAGCCAGCAATTCAATCACCAAAACTCAAATTCACAATAGACACAATCTTAAGGAAACCTAAAAGTTCAAGAAAAGGTTCACAATCAAAGACTCTCTGAGAATTTTGCATGAACATGTTAAGGACTAATTAACATGAAAGATTTGACTCAAATAAAGTAATAGGCTAAAAGAATTTGATACACTCATGAACAAATGAGTTAGAGAAAGAAACAAGAAAATAAAATTCAGCACAACATAAAAAATCTTATGTGACAAGTTTCATGACTAGACATGACTTCTATGACAAAACTACGATAGGTGAACAAGTCACTCTAGATTTTTGAGGTTTTCTTCTACTTTAATATTTTTTCAATAATTTTATGGTTTAGGTTTCAGCCATAAAATATAACATGACAAAACTCAAAGGAACCTAAACTCAACACAATTCATGGTTCAAGAACAAGAACAAGAAATTTGAACCATAGAAAATCAAATCTAGCTTTTATAGCAAGTTTAATTGGTGGAAACTCTAAAGAATCATGTTAAAAACATTTAGCACAAGACATGTGAGGAGATACGTGAAGAAAAATGAAGAAACAACAATGGAAGAGAAGGTAAAGCATAAAATTAATGGAGGTTTAAGAAGCACCTACTTGAAGCCCTTGTGCTCTGATTACCACTTGATGGAAGCTTGCTTGTGGGGCTTCTATGGAGGCTGGATCTTTGAGCTTCAATGAGGTCCTTTAATGGTGATTTTCCACCATGGAGATGCAGCGGAAGACAAAGGAGAAGAGGTGAGAGGAGGCGCCATCCACTAGGGAATAAGCCATGGAAGAAGGAGCTTCACCACCAAGATGAGCCTTGGATAAGAAGCTTGGAGAGGATGCTTCAATGGAGGAAAAGAAAGAGGGAGGGAAAGAGAGAAAATTGAAGGAAGAAAAAGGGAGAGAAGTTGAACTTTGAGTTATGTCTCACAAGACTCCATTCATCAAAGTTACAACAAGTGTTACACATGCTTCTATTTATAGACTAGGTAGCTTCCTTGAGAAGCTTCTTTGAGAAAACTTCCTTGAGAAGCTAGAGCTTAGCTACACACACCCATCTAAAATCTAAGCTCACCTCCTTGACAAAATACATGAAAATACAAAAAAAAGTCCCTACTACAAAGACTACTCAAAATGCCCTGAAATACAAGGCTAACCCTATACTACTAGAATGGTCAAAATACAAGGCCTAAAAGAAGGAAAAACCTATTCTAATATTTACAAAGAAGAGTAGATCCAACCTTGACCCATGGGCTCAAAAACCTACCCTAAGGTTCATGAGAACCCTAGGGCCTTCTTTAGTAGCTCTAGCCCAAGCCTCTTAGAGTCTTCTATCCAATACCCTTTGGGAGTAGGATTGCATCAAAATGATAGTCATAGCAAGGGTTTCTCCCTCATTCTCATCCTCTTTATTTGCCCCGGTTGTTGCATTCATCAAAGAAGGATGATCAGATTTGCCTCTTTTCAGACCCACTTCGATCTTTTCATCGGCGAAGACCATATCCGCAAAGCTTAAAGGTGTGTAACCCACCATTTTTCATAGTAGAACACTATTAATGTGTCTATTATCATTGTTATCATTTTTTTCTGATCGAAGTCGTACCCGAATCAAATAAACATTAAAATGCAGTAACTAGGAAGTGATCCTAGGTCGTTTCCCAACGAGCAATGATAAACCAAATGCTCATAATATACTTGCAGTAACAGTAACAATTGGGGGGGGGGGTTGTTTGTTTTATGAATTAAAGAACAAGCGAACTAGAATACGAAATTAATAGTATTAAAAACGTGTTGTTTCCTCTGATTCAGAAGCCATTCTCTTGTCCTAGGTTATGAAGAATTCGTCCCTAACAGTTAACCACTTAATCCAACCCTATGTTAATTGACTAAGCGAAAATCAACTTAGGGTTGTCAATACGTGATTAGGCAACACATACACCAATTAACCCTTCGTTCATTAAGCATGAACGTAAGTTAAGCTCAGAGGCAATTAATCGAACACAAAGCGTGCATCGATTAACATTAACGAATGTGGGTTAATTGGTGAAGGGAAAACTGCTTGGAAGCTACATTATAAACGGAACCTCGAAGAGAGTTAAGCTTCATCCTCAGAAGGAAACAACATAAAAAATTTAGCCTTCCATAATTTCAACAAAAGCAGAAAACGTAAATGAAACTAGAAGCAGAAACGTAAATGAAGCTAAAGGCATAAAACATAAATGAAAGCAAAAGGCGGAAGAAGGAATAAAAACGAAATTGAAATTAGAAGCAGAGAATGGAAAATTGCATTCACATGAACAGTAATATCAAGCTCAAAAAGTAAAACCCTAAAACTCCTGAATAATAGAATAACATAATAGCCCCTTTTCACGAATCCCAAGGCTACTATTTATAAGGGTCACTCAAAGTCACTGGGCCCTATTACATTATTCTGGCGGAAAACAAAATAAACACTGAACAACATAAAATAAAATTGCAATCTCCTAATTAGAAATTAACTAAGGTAAACGTTGCTTTATTTGCCCTCTTTAAGTCCACAACCAAAATCTGATTAAACTCAATGCTTCATTAATTCCTGAAATTAGATTAAAAACATCAAATTAGCTGAATGAGCCCAAATAATAAAATTGCCTAATTAACTTGACAAATAAGACTAATCAATAATTACAATGGTGCAAAAAGGTTTAAGAAATAGGAGAAAATAATGGCACATCACTTTCTCCGTCATTGAGGGAACCACTTGGGCTGCTAGATCCCTCCACCTTTGGGCGTATTCTTTGAAAGATTCGTGCCCCCTCTTGCATATGCTTTGTAGTTGCATCCTATCCGGAGCCATATCAGAATTGTATCGATATTGCCTAACGAATGCAACCATTAGGTCCTTCCAAGAATGGACTCGGGAAGGTTCCAAGTTAGTATACCAGGTGACAGTTGCCCCAGTAAGACTTTCTTGGGAGAAATGTATCAACATTTTCTCATCTTTTGCGTATGCCCCCCATCTTCCGACAATACATCTTTAGATGGTTCTTGGGGCAAGTAGTCCCCTTGTACTTGTCAAAGTCCAGCACCTTGAACTTGGGAATGACCACGTTTGGGTACTAGGAACAACTCTTCTATGTCAGTAAAGACATAATCTCTGCCTCCTTCAATGGCCCTGAGCCTTTCCTCTAGATGATCCAACTTTTCCCATTTCTTCCATAAAAGGAGGGATTTTACCTGCTGTGGAATGCAAGGGTTGTGGTTGGGGGCAAAATTGAGGGCCCTCCAAAGTGTTTTGTAGGGGTATACCACCAACTGCTTGCCCTTCAATGGCTATATCCAAGGAAAGGCTCGATAGTCGGCTAGATTGAGGTGGG
>NC_038242.2:28147510-28148251 GCF_000004515.6 Glycine max
AGACATGTACATGATGAGGTTGTCGGCTCTCAATGAGTATGGGAGTGGAGTTATTGACATCCTCATTGGGAGTGTATGCCACATTGGGTGGTGTATAGTTGGGAGGCAAGCCATATGGCGGGAAGGCGTGCTCGTTTTGAATTTGCACATCATGGGGCCATTCGTACTTCCCAAATCTTTGCCTACCATATCTGAGGTTGGATGATTCATTTGGTTGAGGTCAGATGGGGGCATCGGGTTCACCTTAGCAATAGCGCTGGTAGCGGCAACAGCAACCGCACTGGCTTCCATTATCTTCTTCATGCTCATCATGGCCTCCATCATTGTGGCCATTTACTCTTTCATGGCCTCCTTGTCGGCCTCCATATGCTCTTGCACCTCCTCTACTTCACCTATTACTCTAGCTTTAGCACAAGTTCAGTAAGGGCACCGTGAAGCGTGTTCTTTTCTTTTTGATAACAATGATTAAGTTCTTTTTTTTTTCAAGTAAAGAATGCTATGAGCAATGCAACAAATGAAAAGCATGGATGTATGCCTATGATGCATAGTTGAAGTATTGCGAATTTTTACGCAGGACATGGGGTTGAATCAATTTAGATTTTGAACATGGTCCATGACATCTTTGTCAAGGTGAAACTGGAAGTAACAAGGACATCAACAATCCTAAATGTGTTTGGCAGTAGACCAAGCAACGATGTAACTCGATCCATCTTTTGCCCTAATTTTTGACACTCCTGGGTG
>NC_038242.2:31260514-31282754 GCF_000004515.6 Glycine max
TTTGAATTTGCTGAGAGCTTCAGTTTTCAATTACGAGCGTCTCGATATATTACGGGACTCAATCGGACATCCGAGTCAAAAGTTATTGTTGTTTGAATTTGCTCAGAGCTTCAGTTTTCAATTACGAGCGTCTCGATATATTACGGGACTTAATCGGACATCCGAGTTAAAAGTTATTGTCTTTTGATTTTTCTGAGAGCTTCCGTTTTCCATTACGAGCGTCTCGATATATTAAAGGGCTAACTCGGACATCCGAGTCAAAATTTATTCTCGTTTGATTTTTCTTAGAGCTTCCGTTTTCACTTACGAGCGTCTCGATGTCCTACGAGACTCAATCGGACATCCGAGTCAAAAGTTATTGTTGTTTGAATTTGCTCAGAGCTTCAGTTTTCAATTACGAGCATCTCGATATATTACGGGACTTAATCGGAAATCCGAGTTAAAAGTTATTGTCGTTTGACTTTTCTTAGAGCTTCCGTTTTCAATTTCGAGCGTCTCGATATATCACAGGGCTCAATAGGACATCCGAGTTAAAACTTATTGTCGTTTGATTTTTCTTCGAGCTTCTGTTTTCAATTACGAGCGTCTCGATATCCTACAAGACACAATCGGACATCCGAGTCAAAAGTTATTGTCGTTTGACTTTTCTTAGAGCTTTCGTTTTCAATTTCGAGCGTCTTGATATATTACAGGGCTTGATCAGACATCCGAATTAAAAGTTATTGTCGTTTGACTTTTCTTAGAGTTTCCGTTTTCAATTTCGAGCGTCTCGATGTGCTACGAGACTCACTCGGACATCCGAGTCAAAAGTTATTGTTGTTTGAATTTGCTCAGAGCTTCAGTTTTCAATTACGAGCGTCTCGATATATTAAGGGACTCAATCGGACATCCGAGTTAAAAATTATTGTGTATTGATTTTTCACAGAGCTTCCGTTTTCAATTACGAGCGTCTTGATATCCTACGGGACACAATTGGACATCCGAGTGAAAAGTTATTGTCGTTTGAATTTGCACAGAGCTTTTGTTTTCAATTACGAGCGTCTCTGTATATTACGGGAATCAATCGGACATCCGAGTTAAAAGTTATTATCGTTTGACTTTTCTTAGAGCTTCCGTTTTAAATTTCGAGCGTCTCGATATATCACAGGGCTCAATAGGACATTCGAGTTAAAACTTATTGTCGTTTGATTTTTCTTCGAGCTTCTGTTTTCAATTCGAGCGTCTTGATATATACAGGGCTCGATCAGACATCCGAGTAAAACTTAATGTCGTTTGACTTTTCTTAGAGCTTCCGTTTTCAATTTCGAGCGTCTCCATATATTACAGGACTCAATCGGACATCCGAGTCAAAAGTTACTGTCGTTTGAATTTGCTCAGAGCTTCAGTTTTCAATTACGAGCGTCTCGATATATTTCAGGGCTCACTCGGACATCCGAGTTAAAAGTTATTGTCGTTTGATTTTTCTTAGAGCTTCCGTTTTCAATTACGAGCGTCTCGATATATCACAGGGCTCAATAGGACATCCGAGTTAAAACTTATTGTCGTTTGATTTTTCTTCGAGCTTCTATTTTCAATTACGAGCGTCTCGATATCCTACAAGACACAATCGGACATCCGAGTCAAAAGTTATTGTCGTTTGACTTTTCTTAGAGCTTCCATTTTCAATTTCGAACGTCTTGATATATTACAGGGCTCGATCAGACATCCGAGTTAAAAGTTATTGTCGTTTGACTTTTCTTAGAGCTTCCGTTTTCAATTACGAGCGTCTCGATGTCCTACGAGACTCACTCGGACATCCAAGTCAAAAGTTATTGTCGTTTGAATTTGCTTAGAGCTTCTGTTTTTAATTACGAGCGTCTCGATATATTAAGGGACTCAATCGGACATCCGAGCTAAAAATTATTGTCGTTTGATTTTTCTTAGAGCTTCCGTTTTCAATTACGAGCGTATTGATATCCTACGGGACACAATTGGACATCCGAGTGAAAAGTTATTGTCGTTTGAATTTGCACAGAGCTTCTATTTTCAATTACGAGCGTCTCTGTATATTACGGGATTCAATCGGACATCCGAGTTAAAAGTTATTGTCGTTTAACTTTTCTTAGAGCTTCCATTTTCAATTTTGAGCGTCTCGATATATCACAGGGCTCAATAGGACATCCGAGTTAAAACTTATTGTTCTTTGATTTGTCTTCGAGCTTCTGTTTTCAATTACGAGCGTCTCGATATACTACAAGACACAATCGGACATCCGAGTCAAAAGTTATTGTCGTTTGACTTTTCTTAGAGCTTCCGTTTTCAATTTCCAGCGTCTTGATATATTATAGGGCTCAATCAGACATTCGAGTTAAAAGTTATTGTCGTTTGACATTTCTTAGAGCTTCCGTTTTCAATTTCGAGCGTCTCGATGTCCTACAAGACAAAATCGGACAACCGAGTATAAATTATTGTCGTTTGAATTTGCTCAGAGCTTTTGTTTTCAATTACGAGTGTCTCGATATATTACAGGACTCAATCGGACATTCGAGTTAAATGTTGTTGTCGTTTGAATTTGCTCAGAGCTTTTGTTTTCAATTTCGAGCGTCTCGATATATTATGAGACTCAATCGAACGTTTGAGTAAAAAATTATTGTCGTTTGAATTTTCTCAGTGCTTTCGTTATAAATTGCGAGATTCTTTCGGACATCCAAGTAAAAAGTTATTGTCGTTTCAATTTGCTCAAACCTTCTGTATTCAATTACGAGCGTCTCGATATATTACGGGATTCATTCGGACATTTGAGTAAAAAGTTATTGTCATTGAAATTGCTCAAAGGTTCTTTTTTCAATTTCGAGCGTCTCGATATATTACAAGACTCAATCGGACATCCGAGTTAAATGTTATTGTTGTTTGAATTTGCTACGAGCATCCGTTTTAAATTGCGTGCGTCTCGATCTACTACGGGGCACAAACGAACATCCGAGTAAAAAGTTATTGTCGTTTGAATTTGCTCAGAGCTTTTGTTTTCAATTTTGAGCGTCTCAATATATTACAGGATTCATTCGGACATCCGAGTAAAAAGTTATTATTGTTTGATTTTGCTCAGGGCTTTTGTTCTGAATTTCGAGCATCTCGATATACTACGAGACACAATCGTACATTCGAGTAAAAAGTTAATATCGTTTGAATTTTCTCAGAGCTTCTATTTTCAATTTCGAGTGTGTAGATATATTACAAGACTCTATTGGACATCCGAGTTAAAAGTTAATGCCGTTTGAATTTGCTATGAGCATCTGTTTTCAATTACGAGCGTCTCGAGATACTACGGGACACAAATGGACATCCGAGTAAAAAGTTATTGTCGTCTGAATTTGCTCAGAGCTTTTGTTTTCAATTACGAGTGTCTCGATATATTACAGGATTCATTCGAACATCCGAGTTAAATGTTATTGTCGTTTGAATTTGCTCAGAGCTTTTGTTTTCAATTTCGAGCGTCTCGATATATTATGAGACTCAATCGAACGTTTGAGTAAAAACTTATTGTCGTTTGAATTTTCTCAACGCTTCCGTTTTATATTACGGGATTCATTCGGACATCTGAGTAAAAAGTTATTGTCGTTTGATTTTGCTCAGAGCTTTTGCTCTGAATTTTGAGCATGTCGATATACTATGGGACACAATCGCACATCCAAGTAAAAATTTGTTGTCATTTGAATTTCCACAGAGCTTCTGTATTCAATTACGAGCGTCTCGATATATTACGGGATTCATTCGGACATTTCAGTAAAAATTTATTGTCATTTGAAATTGCTCAGAGGTTCTGTTTTCAATTTCGAGCGTCTCGATATATTACAAGACTCAATCGGACATCCGAGTTAAATGTTATTGTTGTTTGAATATGCTACGAGCATCCGTTTTAAATTACGTGCGTCTCGATCTACTACGGGGCACAAACGAACATTCGAGTAAAAAGTTATTGTCGTTTGAATTTGCTCAGAGCTTTTGTTTTCAATTTTGAGCGTCTCAATATATTACATGATTCATTCGGACATCCGAGTAAAAAGTTATTATTGTTTGATTTTGCTCAGGGCTTTTGTTCTGAATTTCGAGCATCTCGATATACTACGAGACACAATCGGACATTCGAGTAAAAAGTTAATATCGTTTGAATTTTCTCAGAGCTTCTATTTTCAATTTCGAGTGTGTAGATATATTACAAGACTCTATTGGACATCCGAGTTAAAAGTTAATGCCGTTTGAATTTTCTACGAGCATCTATTTTCAATTACGAGCGTCTCGACATATTACGGGACACAAACGGGAATCCGAGTATAAATTATTGTCGTTTGAATTTGCTCAGAGCTTTTGTTTTCAATTACGAGTGTCTCGATATATTACAGGACTCAATCGGACATCCTAGTTGAATGTTATTGTCGTTTGAATTTGCTCAGAGCTTTTGTTTTCAATTTCGAGCGTCTCGATATATTATGAGACTCAATCGAACGTTTGAGTAAAAAATTATTGTCGTTTGATTTTGCTTTGCGCTTCCGTTTTAAATTACGAGATTCTAGATATATTACGGGATTCATTCGGACATCCAAGTAAAAAGTTATTGTCGTTTCAATTTGCTCAGAGCTTCTGTATTCAATTACAAGTGTCTCGATATATTACGGGATTCATTCGGTCATCTGAGTAAAAAGTTATTGTCATTTGATTTTGCTCAGAGCTTTTGTTTTGAATTTCGAGCATGTCGATATACTACGGGACACAATCGCACATCCAAGTAAAAATTTATTGTCATTTGAATTTCCACAGAGCTTCTGTATTCAATTACAAGCGTCTCGATATATTACGGGATTCATTCGGACATTTCAGTAAAAAGTTATTGTCATTGAAATTGCTCAGAGGTTCTATTTTCAATCTTCGAGCGTCTCGATATATTACAAGACTCAATCGGACATCCGAGTAAAAAGTTATTTATTGTTTGATTTTGCTCAGGGCTTTTTGTTCTGAATTTCGAGCATCTCGATATACTACGAGACACAATCGTACATTCGAGTAAAAAGTTAATATCGTTTGAATTTTCTCAGAGCTTCTATTTTCAATTTCGAGTGTGTAGATATATTACAAGACTCTATTGGACATCCGAGTTAAAAGTTAATGCCGTTTGAATTTGCTATGAGCATCTGTTTTCAATTACGAGCGTCTCGAGATACTACGGGACACAAATGGACATCCGAGTAAAAAGTTATTGTCGTCTGAATTTGCTCAGAGCTTTTGTTTTCAATTACGAGTGTCTCGATATATTACAGGATTCATTCGAACATCCGAGTTAAATGTTATTGTCGTTTGAATTTGCTCAGAGCTTTTGTTTTCAATTTCGAGCGTCTCGATATATTATGAGACTCAATCGAACGTTTGAGTAAAAACTTATTGTCGTTTGAATTTTCTCAACGCTTCCGTTTTATATTACGGGATTCATTCGGACATCTGAGTAAAAAGTTATTGTCGTTTGATTTTGCTCAGAGCTTTTGCTCTGAATTTTGAGCATGTCGATATACTATGGGACACAATCGCACATCCAAGTAAAAATTTGTTGTCATTTGAATTTCCACAGAGCTTCTGTATTCAATTACGAGCGTCTCGATATATTACGGGATTCATTCGGACATCTGAGTAAAAAGTTATTGTCATTTGAAATTTCTCAGAGCTTCTGTTTTCAATTTCGAGCGTCTCGATATATCATAGGACTCAATCGGACATCCGAGTTAAATGTTATTGTCGTTTGAATTTGGCCAAAACTTATGTTTTCAATTTTGAGTGTCTCGATATATTACGAGACTCGATCGAGCATCGGAGTAAAAAGTTATTGTCGTTTGAATTTGCGTAGAGCTTCCATTTTCAATTATGATTTTCTAGATATACTACAGAACTCAATCGGACATCCGAGTAAAAAGTTATTGTCGTTAGAATTGGCTCAGAGCTTCCGTTGTCAATTATGAGCATCTTGATATATTACGGGATTCATTAGAACATCTAACTAAAAAGTTATAGTCATTCGAAATTGCTCAGAGCTTCTGTTTTCAATTTAGAGCGTCTCGATATATTACAGGACTCAATCGGACATCCGAGTAAAATTTTATTGTCCTTTGAATTTGCTCAGAGCTTTCGTTTTCAATTTCGAGCATCTCGATATATTACGAGACTCAATCGGACATCTGAGGAAAATGTTATTGTCGTTTGAATTTGCTCGTAGCTTCCATTTTCAATTACGAGTGTGTCGATATATTACGGGATTCATTCGGGTATCCGAGTATAAAATTATTGTCGTTTGAATTTGCTCAGAGCTTCCATTTTCAACTGTGAGCGTCTCGATATATCACGGCATTCATTCGGACATCTGAGTAAAAATTTATTGCGTTTGAAATTGCTCAGAGCTTCTGTTTTCAATTTTGAGCGTCTCGATATGTTCCAGTACACAATTGGACATCCGAGTAAAATGTTATTGTTGTTTGAATTTGCCCATAGCTTTTGTTTTCAATTTTGAGCGTCTCGATATATTACGAGACTCAATCGAACATCCGAGTAAAAAGTTATTGTCATTTGAATTTTCTCAGAGCTTCCATTTTCAATTACGAGATTCTTGATATATTTCGGGATTCATTCAGACCTCCGAGTAAAACGTTATTGTCGTTTGAATTTTCTCAGAGCTGCTGCATTCAATTTAAAGCGTCTCAATATATTATAGAACTCAATCAGACATCTGAGTTAAAGGTTATTATGGTTTGAATTTTCTACAAAATTCTGTTTTATATTACGAGCGTCTCGATATATTACGGGACTCAATCGGACATCCGAGTAAAAACTTATTGTCGTTAGAATTTGCTCAGAGCTTCCGTTTTCAGTTATGAGCGTCTCGATATATTACGGAATTCATTAGAACATCTGAGTAAAAACTTATTGTCGTTTGAAATTGGTCAAAGCTTCGGTTTTCAATTTCGAGCGTCTCGATTTGTTACAGGAGTCAATTGGACATCCGAGTCAAAATTTATTGTCGTTTGAATTTGCTCAGAGCTTCAGTTTTCAATTACGAGCGTCTCGATATATTACGATACTCAATCGGACATCCAGGTCTAAAGTTATTGTTGTTTGAATTTGCTCAAAGCTTCAGTTTTCAATTACGAGCGTCTCGATATATTACAGGACTTAATCGGACATCCGAGTCAAAAGTTATTGTCGTTTGACTTTTATTAGAGCTTCCGTTTTCAATTTCGTGTGTGTCGATATATTACAGGGCTCAATCGGACATCCGAGTTAAAAGTTATTGTCGTTTGATTTTTCTCAGAGCTTCCATTTTCAATTACGAGCGTCTCGATATGCTATGGGACAGAATCGGACATCCGATTCAAAAGTTATTGTCGTTTGAATTTGCTCAGAGGTTCGGTTTTCAATCACGAGCGTCTCGATATATTACGGGACTCAATCAGAAATCCCAGTTAAAAGTTATTGTCGTTTGACTTTTATAGAGCTTCCGTTTTCAATTTCGTGTGTCTTGATATATTAAACGGCTCAATAGGACATCCGAGTTAAAACCTATTGTTGTTTGATTTTTCTCAGAGCTTCCATTTTCAATTACGAGCGTCTCGATATCCTATGGGACTCAATCGGACATCCGAGTCAAAAGTTATTGTCGTTTGATTTTTCTCAGAGCTTCCATTTTCAATTATGAGCATCTCGATATCCTACAGGACACAATCGGAAATCCGAGTCAAAATTTATTGTCGTTTCAATTTGCTCAGAGCTTCAGTTTCAATTACGAGCGTCTCAATATATCACAGGACTCAATCGGAAAACTGAGTTAAAAATTATTGTCATTTAATTTTTCTCAGAGCTTCCGTTTTCAATTACGAGCGTCTCGATATACTACGAGACACAATGGGACATCCGAGTGAAAAGTTATTGTGGTTTGAATTTGCTCAGAGTTTCTATTTTCAATTACGAGCATCTCGTATATTACGGGACTCAATCGGACATCCGAGTTAAAAGTTATTGTCGTTTGACTTTTCTTAGATCTTCCGTTTTCAATTTCGAGCGTCTCGATATATTACAGGGCTCAATAGGACATCCGAGTTAAAACTTATTGTCGTTTGATTTTTCTTAGAGCTTCCATTTTCACTTACGAGCGTCTCGATGTCCTACAAGACACAATCGGACATCCGAGTCAAAAGTTATTGTCGTTTGACTTTTCTTAGAGCTTCCGTTTTCAATTTCCAGCGTCTTGATATATTACAGGGCTCGATCAGACATCCGAGTTAAAAGTTTTTGTCGTTTGACTTATTTTAGAGCTTCCATTTTCAATTTCGAGCGTCTCCATTTATTACAGGGCTCAATCGGACATCCGATTCAAAAGTTATTGGCGTTTGAATTTGCTCAGAGCTTCAGTTTTCAATTACGAGCGTCTCGATATATTTCAGGGCTCACTTGGACATCCGAGTTAAAAGTTAATGTCGTTTGATTTTTCTTAGAGCTTCCGTTTTCACTTACGAACGTCTCGATGTCCTATGGGACTCAATCAGACATCCAAGTCAAAAGTTATTGTCGTTTGAATTTGCTCAGAGCTTCCGTTTTGAATTACGAGCGTCTCGATATCCTACGGGACTCAATCAGACATTCGAGTCAAAAGTTATTGTCGTTTGTCTTTTCTTAGAGCTTCCGTGTTCAATTTCGAGCGTCTCGATATATTATAGGGCTCAATCGGACATCCGAGTCAAAATTCATTGTTTTTGAATTTGCTGAGAGCTTCAGTTTTCAATTACGAGCGTCTCGATATATTACGGGTCTCAATCGGACATCGAGTCAAAATTTATTGTCGTTTGAATTTGCTCAGAGCTTCAGTTTTCAATAACGAGCGTCTCGATATATTACGGGACTTTATCGGACATCCGAGTCAAAAGTTATTGTAGTTTGACATTTCTTAGGGCTTCCGTTTTCAATTTCGTGCATCTGGATATATTACAGGGCACAATCAGACATCCGAGTGAAAAGTTATTGCCGTTTGATTTTTCTCAGAGCTTCCATTTTCAATTACGAGCATCTCGATATCCTACGGGACTTAATTAGACATCCGAGTCAAAAGTTATTATCGTTTGTCTTTTCATAGAGCTTCCGTTTTCAATTTTGAGCGTCTTGATATATTACAGGGCTCGATCAGACATCCGAGTTAAAAGTTATTGTCATTTGAATTTGCTCACTCGGACATCCGAGTTAAAAGTTATTGTCGTTTGATTTTTCTTAGAGCTTTAGTTTTCACTTACGAGCGTCTCGATGTCCTACGGGACTCAATCGGACATCCAAGTCAGAAGTTGTTGTCGTTTGAATTTGCTCAGAGCTTCCGTTTTGAATTGGGAGCGTCTCGATATCCTACGGGACTCAATCAGACATCCGAGTCAAAAGTTATTGTCGTTTGCCTTTTCTTAGAGCTTCCGTTTTCAATTTCGAGCGTCTCCATATATTAAAGGGCTCAATCGGACATCCGATTCAAAAGTTATTGTTGTTTGAATTTGCTTAGAGCTTCAGTTTTCAATTACGAGCGTCTCGATATATTTCAGGGCTTAATCGGACATCCAACTCATAAGTTATTGTCGTTTGAATTTGCTCAGAGCTTCTGTTTTCAATTTCGAGCTCCTCGATATATTACGAGACTATATCGGACATCCGAGTCAAAAGTTATTGTCGTTTGACTTTTCTCAGAGCTTCCGTTTTGAATTTGGAGCGTCTCGATATCCTACGGGACACAATCGGACATCCGAGTCAAATGTTAATGTCGTTTGAATTTGCTCAGAGCTTCAGTTTTCAATTACTAGCGCCTCGATATATTACGGGACTCAATCGGACATCCGAGTTAAAAGTTATTGTCGTTTGAATTTTCTTAGAGCTTCCGTTTTCAATTTCGAGCGTCTCGATATATTACAGGGCTCAATAGGAAATCCGAGTTAAAACTTATTGTCGTTTGATTTTTCTCAGAGCTTCCGTTTTGAATTACGAGCGTCTCGATATCCTACAAGACACAATCGGACATGCGAGTCAAAAGTTATTGTCGTTTGACTTTTCTTAGAGCTTCCGTTTTCAATTTCGAGCGTCTTGATATATTACAGGGCTCGATCAGACATCCGAGTTAAAAGTTTTTGGTCTTTTGACTTTTCTTAGAGCTTCCGTTTTCAATTTCGAGCGTCTCCATATATTAAAGGGCTCAATCGGACATCCGAGTCAAAATTCATTGTTTTTGAATTTGCTGAGAGCTTCAGTTTTTAGTTACGAGCGTCTCGATATATTACGGGACTCAATCGGACATCCGAGTCAAAAGTTATTTTCGTTTGAATTTGCTCAGAGCTTCAGTTTTCAATTACGAGTGTCTCGATATATTACGAGACTTAATCGGACATCCGAGTCAAAAGTTATTGTAGTTTGACATTTCTTAGAGCTTCTGTTTTCAATTTCGTGCGTCTCGATATATTACAGGGCACAATCGGACATCCGAGTTAAAAGTTATTGTCGTTTGATTTTTTCTCAGAGCTTCCATTTTCAATTACGAGCGTCTCGATATCTTACGGGACACAATCAGACATCCGATTCAAAAGTTATTGTCGTTTGCATTTGCTCAGAGCTTCTATTTTCAATTACGAGCGTCTCGATATATTACGGGACTCACTCAGAAATCCGAGTGTCTCGATATATTGTCGTTTGATTTTTCTTAGAGCTTTAGTTTTCCCTTACGAGCGTCTCGATGTCCTACGGGACTCAGTCGGACATCCAAGTCAGAAGTTGTTGTCGTTTGAATTTGCTCAGAGCTTCCGTTTTGAATTGGGAGCGTCTCGATATCGTACGGTACTCAATCAGACATCCGAGTCAAAAGTTATTGTCGTTTGACTTTTCTTAGAGCTTCCGTTTTCAATTTCGAGCGTCTCCATATATTAAAGGGCTCAATCGGACATTCGATTCAAAAGTTATTGTTGTTTGAATTTGCTCAGAGCTTCAGTTTTCAATTACGAGCGTCTCGATATATTTCAGGGCTTAATCGGACATCCGAGTTAAAAGTTATTGTCGTTTGATTTTTCTGAGAGCTTCCGTTTTCAATTACGAGCGTCTCGATATATTACAGGACTCAATAGGACAATCGAGTTAAAACTTATCGTCGTTTGATTTTTCTTAGAGCTTCCGTTTTCACTTACGAGCGTCTCGATGTCCTACGGGACTCCATCGGACATCGAAGTCAAAAGTTATTGTCGTTTGACTTTTCTTAGAGCTTCCGTTTTCAATTTCGAGCGTCTCAATATATCACAGGGCTCAATAGGACATCCGAGTTAAAACTTATTGTCGTTTGACTTTTCTTCGAGCTTCTATTTTCAATTACGAGCGTCTCGATATCCTACAAGACACAATCGGACATCCGAGTCAAAAGTTATTGTCGTTTGACTTTTTTTAAAGCTTCCGTTTTCAATTTCGAGCGTCTTGATATATCACAGGGCTCGATCAGACATCCGAGTTAAAAGTGTTTGTCGTTTGACTTTTCTTAGAGCTTCCGTTTTGAATTTCGAACGTCTCCATATATTACAGGGCTCAATCGGACATTCGAATTAAAAGTTATTGTCGTTTGTTTTCTCTCAGAGCTTCCGTTTTGAATTACAAGCGTCTCGATATCCTACGGGACTTAATCAAATATCCGAGTCAAAACTTTTTGTCGTTTGTCTTTTCTTAGAGCTTCCGTTTTCAATTTTGAGCGTCTTGATATATTGCAGCGCTCGATCAGACATCCGAGTTAAAAGTTATTATCGTTTGATTTTTCTCAGAGCTTCCGTTTTGAATTTCGAGAGTCTCGATATCCTACGGAACACAATCGGACATCCGAGTCAAAAGTTAATGTCGTTTGAATTTGCTAAGAGCTTCTATTTTCAATTACGAGCGTCTCGTATAATACGGGACTCAATCGGACATCCGAGTTAAAAGTTATTGTCGTTTGATTTTTCTGAGAGCTTCCGTTTTAATTTACGGGCGTATCGATATATTATAGGGCTCAATAGGACATTCGAGTTAAAACTTATTGTCGTTTGATTTTTCTTAGAGCTTCCGTTTTCACTTACGAGCGTCTTGATGTCCTACGGGACACAATCGGACATCCAAGTCAAAAGTTATTGTCGTTTGAATTTGCTCAGAGCTTCCGTTTTCAATTACGAGCGTATCAATATATTAAGGGACTTAATCGGACGTCCGAGTTAAACATTATTGTCGTTTGATTTTTCTCAGAGCTTCCGTTTTCAATTACGAGCGTCTTGATATCCTACGGGACAAAATTGGACATCCGAGTGAAAAGTTATTGTCGATTTAATTTGCACAGAGCTTCTATTTTCAATTACGAGCGTCTCGATATATTACGGGACTCAATCGGACATCCGAGTTAAAAGTTATTGTCGTTTGACTTTTCTTAGAGCTTCCATTTTCAATTTCAAGAGTCTTGATATATTACAGAGCTCGATCAGACATCCGAGTTAAAAGTTATTATCGTTTGATTTTTCTCAGAGCTTCCGTTTTGAATTTCGAGCGTCTCGATATCCTACAGAACACAATCGGACATCCGAGTCAAAAGTTAATGTCGTTTGAATTTGCTCAGAGCTTCTACTTTCAATTACGAGCGTCTCGTATATTACGGGACTCAATCGGACATCCGAGTTAAAAGTTATTGTCGTTTGACTTTTCTTAGAACTTCCGTTTTCAATTTCGAGCGTCTCCATATATTACAGGGCTCAATCGGACATCGGATTCAAAAGTTATTGTCGTTTGAATTTGCTCAGAGCTTCAGTTTTCAATTACGAGCGTCTCGATATCCTACAAGACACAATCGGATATCCGAGTCAAAAGCTATTGTCGTTTGACTTTTCTTTGAGCTTCCGTTTTCAATTTCGAGCGTCTCGATATATTACAGGGCTCAATAGGACATCCGAGTTAAAACTTATTGTCGTTTGATTTTTCTCCGAGCTTCCGTTTTCAATTACGAGCGTCTCGATATCCTACAAGACACAATCGGATATCCGAGTCAAAAGTTATTGTCGTTTGACTATTCTTAGAGCTTCCGTTTTCAATTTCGAGCGTCTTGATATATTATAGGGCTCAATCAGACATCCGAGTCAAAAGTTATTGTCGTTTGAATTTGCACAGAGCTTCTGTTTACAATTACGAGCGTCTCGATATATTAAGGGACTCAATCGGACATCCGAGTTAAAAATTATTGTCGTTTGATTTTTGTCAGAGATTCCTCTTTCAATTACGAGCGTCTTGATATCCTACGGGACACAATTGGACATCCGAGTGAAAAGTTATTGTCGTTTGAATTTGCACAGAGCTTCTGTTTTCAATTACGAGCGTCTCGATATATTACGGGACTCAATCGGACATCCGAGTTAAAAGTTATTGTCGTTTGACTTTTCTTAGAGCTTCCGTTTCAATTTCGAGAGTCTCGATATATTACAGGGCTCAATCGGACATCTGAGTTAAAACTAATTGTCGTTTGATTTTTCTCCGAGCTTCCTTTTTCAATTACGAGCGTCTCGATATCCTACAAGACACAATCGGACATCCGAGTCAAAAGTTATTGTCGTTTGACTCTTCTTAGAGCTTCCGTTTTCAATTTTGAGCGTCTTGATATATTACAAGGCTCGATCAGACATCCGATTTAAAAGTTATTGTCGTTTGACTTTTCTTAGAGCTTCCGTTTTCAATTCCGAGGGTCTCCATATATTACAGGGCCCAATCGGACATCCGAGTCAAAAGTTATTGTCGTTTGAATTTGCTTAGAGCTTCTGTTTTCAATTACGAGCGTCTCGATATATTAAGGGACTCAATCGGACATCCGAGTTAAAAATTATTGTCGTTTGATTTTTGTCAGAGATTCCTCTTTCAATTACGAGCGTCTTGATATCCTACGGGACACAATTGGACATCCGAGTGAAAGTTATTGTCGTTTGAATTTGCACAGAGCTTCTGTTTTCAATTACGAGCGTCTCGATATAATTCAGGGCTCACTCGTACATTCCAGGTAAAAGTTAAACTCGTGAGATAAAAGTAGGGCTTCTATGATTTTTCTCGAGGCTTCTATTTTCATACGGGAGCCACTCGATCTCCCACGGCACACAATCGGACATCCAAGTCAAAAGTTATTGTCTTTTGAATTTGCTCAGAGCGTCCGTTTTGAATTTCGAGCGTCTCGATATCCTACGGGACTCAATCAGACATCTGAGTCAAAAGTTATTCTCACTCGCACTTTTCTTAGAGCTTCCGTTTTCAATTTCGAGCGTCTCGATATCCTACGGGACACAATCGGACATCCGAGTCAAATGTTAATGTCGTTTGAATTTGCTCAGAGCTTCCGTTTTCACTTACGAGCGTCTCGATGTCCTACGGGACTCAATCGGACATCCAAGTCAAAAGTTATTGTCGTTTGAATTTGCTCAAAGCTTCCGTTTTGAATTACGAGCGTCTCAATATCCTACGGGACTCAATCAAACATCCGAGTCAAAAGTTATTGTCATTTGTCTTTTCTTAGAGCTTCCGTTTTCAATTTCAAGCGTCTCGATATCCTACAAGACACAAACGGACATCCGAGTCAAATGTTAATGTCGTTTGAATTTGCTCAGAGCTTCAGTTTTCTATTACGAGCGTCTCGATATATTACGGGACTCATTCGGACATCCGAGTTAAAAGTCATTGTCGTTTTACTTTTCTTAGAGCTTCCGTTTTCAATTTCGAGCGTCTCGATATATTACAGGGCTCAATAGGACATCCGAGTTAAAACTTATTGTCATTTGAATTTGCTCAGAGCTTCTGTTTTGAATTACGAGCGTCTCGATATATTTCAGGGCTCAATCGGACATCCGAGTTAGAAGTTATTGTCGTTTGTCTTTTCTTAGAGCTTCCGTTTTCAATTTCGAGCGTCTTGATATATTACAGGGCACGATCAGACATCCGAGTTAAAAGTTATTGTCATTTGACTTTTCTTAGAGCTTCCGTTTTCAATTTCGAGCGTCTCCATATATTACAGGGCTCAATCGGACACCCGATTCAAAAGTTATTGTCGTTTGAATTTGCTCAGAGCTTCAGTTTTCAATTACGAGCGTTTCGATATATTTCAGGGCTCAATCGGACATCCGAATTAAAAGTTATTGTCGTTTGATTTTTCTGAGAGCTTCCGTTTTCAATTACGAGCATCTCGATATATTACAGGGCTCAATAGGACATTCGAGTTAAAACTTATTGTGGTTTGATTTTTCTTAGAGCTTCCGTTTTCACTTCCGACCGTCTCGATGTCCTACGGGACTCCATCGTACATCCAAGTCAAAAGTTATTGTCGTTTGAATTTTCTCACAGCTTCCGTTTTCAATTACGAGCGTCTCGATATATTCAGGGACTCAATCGGACATCCGAGTTAAAAATTATTGTCGTTTGATTTTTCTTAGAGCTTCCGTTTTCAATTACGAGCGTCTTGATATCCTACGGGACACAATTGGACATCCGAGTGAAAAGTTATTGTCGTTTGAATTTGCACAGAGCTTCTGTTTTAAATTACGAGCGTCTCGATATATTACGGGACATAATCGGACATCCGAGTTAAAAGTTATTGTCGTTTGACTTTTCTTAGAGTTTCCGTTTTCAATTTCGAGCGTCTCGATATATTACAGGGCTCAATAGGACATCCGAGTTAAAACTTTTCGTCGTTTGATTTTTCTCCGAGCTTCCTTTTTCAATTACGAGCGTCTCGATATCCTACAAGACACAATCGGACATCCGAGTCAAAAGTTATTGTCGTTTGACTCTTCTTAGAGCTTCCTGTTAGTGCTTAGCACTACTGAGTTTAAAAAGGTTGGCTAAGATTTTGTTAAAACATAAGCACTTAGACAATGAAGGAAAGCTGGAGTTGCTGCACATGATGTCCAACGTTATGTCAAGGAATAAGATCGGGCTGCATAATGCACAAGGCAAGATAAAGTGTCAAGTGATGAATTGAAGTTGAAGGATCCACGATGTCGGATACAATGTCCTGACATCCTGCTCGAGAATACTGGAAGTGCTGTACAATGCAAGATAAAAGTCAAGTGAAGCATTGAAGCTGCAGGATCCAAGATGTCGGATACGATGTCTTGACATCTGGCCCGATAATACTGGACATATAAATCTGTTATATCTTTAACAGATTATTGTGCAGTTAGCAAGAGATTAGAAGATCTATCTTTAGGAACGAATTAAAAGATCATTAAAGTTCGAATTTCAAAGTAGAAGAGTTCGTTCAGGGATTAAAGATTAAAGATTAAAGATTCAAACTAAAAGATCAAAAGTTATCTTTTAGTTCTTTAACTGCAGATTTTTCAGAAGAAGATAGATCTCCTCCAGCATCAAGAACTTGCAGCCCAGAATCGTACACGACTATATAATCATGGAGGCTGCACGAGTTCTGTACCAAGTCCGGGATTGAAGAGTTATTTTGTGAGTTTTGGGACTTGAGTCTTTTGTGAGCCACCTTGATGGTACCCTAACATCAAGTGTTGGACCTATGTGTCTAGAGTTGATCTCTAGTGTGTAGAGTTGATCTCGTTTGTTCAGAGTTGATCTCTGATGTGTCTTTGACTTAATTGTAAACACAGGAGTGTGAGTGAGAGGGAGTGAGCGGAGGTTCTCATATCTAAGAGTGGCTCTTAGGTAGAGATCGCACGGGTAGTGGTTAGGTGAGAAGGTTGTAAACAGGGGTTGTTAGACCTTGAACTAACACTATTGAGAGTGGATTTCCTCCCTGGCTTGGTAGCCCCCAGATGTAGGTGAGGTGCACCGAACTGGGTTAACAATTCTCTTGTGTTATTTACTTGTTTAATCTGTTCATACGGACACATACAATCTGCATGTTCTGAAGCGTGATGTCGTGACATCCTGTACGACATCTGTCCCCTGGTATCAGAATTTCACTTCCGTTTTCAATTTTGAGCGTCTTGATATATTACAGGGCTCGATCAGACATCCGAGTTAAAAGTTATTGTCGTTTGACTTTTCTTAGAGCTTCCGTTTTCAATTCCGAGGGTCTCCATTTATTACCGGGCTCAATCGGACATCCGATTCAAAAGTTATTGTCGTTTGAATTTGCTCAGAGCTTCTGTTTTCAATTACGAGCGTCTCGATATATTTCGCGACTCACTCGGACATCCGAGTTAAAAGTTATTGTCGTTTGATTTTTCTTAGAGCTTCTGTTTTCAATTACGAGCGTCTCGATGTCCTACGGGACTCAATCGGACATCTGAGTCAAAGGTTATTGTCGTCTGAATTTTCTTAGAGCTTTAGTTTTCAATTACGAGCGTCTCGATATATTACGGGACTCAATCGGACATCCGAGTTAAAAGTTATTGGTCGTTGGATTTTTCTACGAGCTTCCGTTTTCAATTACGAGGGTCTCGATATCCTACGGGACACAATCGGACATCCGAGTCAAAAGTTATTGTCGTTTGACTTTTGTTAGGGCTTCCGTTTTCAATTTCGAGCGTCTTGATATATTACAAGGTTCGATCAGACATCCGAGTTAAAATTTATTATCGTTAGATTTTTCGCAGAGCTTCCGTTTTGAATTTGGAGCATCTCGATATCCTACGGGACGCAATCGGACATCCAAGTCAAATGTTAATGTCGTTTGAATTTGCTCAGAGCTTCAGTTTTCAATTACGAGCGCCTCGATATATTACGGGACCCAATCGGACATCCGAGTTTAAAGTTATTGTCGTTTGACTTTTCTTAGAGCTTCCGTTTTCAATTTTGAGCGTCTCGATATATTACAGGGCTCAACAGGACATCCGAGTTAAAACTTATTGTCGTTTGATTTTTCTCAGAGCTTCCGTTTTGAATTACGAGCGTCTCGATATCCTACGGGACTGAATCAGACATCCGAGTCAAAAGTTATTATCGTTTGTCTTTTCTTAGAGCTTTCGTTTTCAATTTCGTGTGTGTCGATATATTAAAAGGCACAATCGGACATCCGACTTAAAAGTTATTGTCGTTTAATTTTTCTCAGAGCTTCCATTTTCGTTTACAAGCGTCTCGATATCCTACGGGAAACAATCGGGCATCCGATTCAAAAGTTATTGTCGTTTGAAATTACTCAGAGCTTCTGTTTTTAATTACGAGCGTCTCGATATATTACGAGACTCAATCGGACATCCGAGTCAAAAGTTATTGTCGTTTGACTTTTCTTAGAGCTTCCATTTTCAATTTCGAGCGTCTCGATATATTACAGGGCTCAATAGGACATCCGAGTTAAAACTTATTGTCGTTTCATTTTTCTCATAGCTTCCGTTTCCAATTACGAGCGTCTCGATATCCTACGGGACTCAATCGGATATCCGAGTTAAATATTATTGTCGTTTGAATTTACTTAGAGCTTATGTTTTGAATTACGAGCGTCTCGATATATTACGGCACTCAATCGCACATCCGAGTTAAAAATTATTGTCATTTGATTTTTCTCAGAGCTTTCGTTTTCAAATACGAGCGTCTCGATATCCTACGGGACACAATCGGACATCCGAGTCAAAATTTATTGTCGTTTGAATTTGTTCAGAGCTTTAGTTTTCAATTACCAGCGTCTCGATATATTACCGGACTCAATCGGACATCCGAGATAAATATTAACTTCGCTTGATTTTTCTCAGAGCTTTCGTTTTCAATTACGAGCGTCTCGATATCCTACGGAACACAATCGGACATCCGAGTTAAAAATTATTGTCATTTGATTTTTCTCAGAGCTTTCGTTTTCAATTACGAGCGTCTCGATATCCTACGGGACTCAATCGGACATCGAAGTCAAAAGTTATTGTCGTTTGAATTTGCTCAGAGCTTCTGTTTTCAATTACGAGCGCCTCGATTTATTACGACACTATATCGGAAATCCGAGTCAATAGTTATTGTCGTTTGGCTTTTCTTAGAGCTTCCGTTTTCAATTTCGAGCGTCTCGATATCATACGGGACTCAATCGAACATCCGAGTTAATTATTATTGTCGTGTGAATTTACTCAGAGCTTCTATTTTCAATTACGAGCGTCTCGATATATTACGGGACTCAATCGGACATCCGAGTTAAAAATTATTGTCATTTGATTTTTCTCAGAGCTTTCGTTTTCAATTACGAGCGTCTCGATATCCTACAGGACTCAATCGGACATCCAAGTCAAAAGTTATTGTCGTTTGATTTTTCTCAGAGCTTTCATTTTCAATTACGAGTGTCTCGATATATTACGATACTATATCGGAAATCCGAGTCAAAAGTTATTGTCGTTTGGCATTTCTTAGAGCTTCCGTTTTCAATTTCGAGCGTCTCGATATCCTACAGGACTTAATCGGACATCCGAGTTAATTATTATTGTCGTTTGAATTTACTCAGAGCTTTTATTTTCAATTACGAGTGTCTCGATATCCTACGGGACACAATCGGACATCCGAGTTAAAAATTATTGCCATTTGATTTTTCTCAGAGCTTTCGTTTTCAATTACGAGCGTCTCGATATCCTACGGGACTCAATCGGACATCGAAGTCAAAACTTATTGTCGTTTGAATTTGCTCTGAGCTTCTGTTTTCAATTACGAGCGTCTCGATATATTACGATACTATATCGGAAATCCGAGTCAAGGTTTCGACTAGGAACTTTTCTTAGAGCTTCCGTTTTCAATTTCGAGCGTCTCGATATCCTACGGGACTCAATCAGACATCCGAGTTAATTATTATTGTCGTTTGAATTTGCTCAGAGCTTTCATTTTCAATTACGAGCGTCTCGATATCCTACGGGACACAATCGGACATCCGAGTTAAAAATTATTGTCATTTGATTTTTCTCAGAGCTTTCATTTTCAATTACGAGCGTCTCGATATCCTACGGGACACAATCGGACATCCGAGTTAAAAATTATTGTCATTTGATTTTTCTCAAAGCTTTCGTTTTCAATTACGAGCGTCTCGATATCCTACGGGACTCAATCGGACATCCAAGTCAAAAGTTATTGTCGTTTGAATTTTCTCAGAGCTTCTGTTTTCAATTACGAGCGTCTCGATATATTACGATACTATATCGGAAATCCGAGTCAAAAGTTATTGTCGTTTGGCATTTCTTAGAGCTTCCGTTTTCAATTTCGAGCGTCTCGATATCCTACAGGACTCAATCGGACATCCGAGTTAATTATTATTGTCGTTTGAATTTACTCAGAGCTTTCATTTTCAATTACGAGCGTCTCGATATATTACGGGACTCAATCGGACATCCGAGTTAAAAATTATTGTCATTTGATTTTTCTCAGAGCTTTCGTTTTCAATTACGAGCGTCTCGATATCCTACGGGACTCAATCGGACATCGAAGTCAAAACTTATTGTCGTTTGAATTTGCTCTGAGCTTCTGTTTTCAATTACGAGCGTCTCGATATATTACGATACTATATCGGAAATCCGAGTCAAAAGTTATTGTCGTTTGGCTTTTCTTAGAGCTTCCGTTTTCAATTTCGAGCGTCTCGATATCCTACGGGACTCAATCGGACATCCGAGTTAATTATTATTGTCGTTTGAAATTACTCAGAGCTTCTATTTTCAATTACGACCGTCTCGATATATTACGGGACTCAATCGGACATCCGAGTCAACAGTTATTGTCGTTTGAATTTGCTCTGAGCTTCTGTTTTCAATTACGAGCGTCTCGATATATTACGATACTATATCGGAAATCCGAGTCAAAAGTTATTGTCGTTTGGCTTTTCTTAGAGCTTCCGTTTTCAATTTCGAGCGTCTCGATATCATACGGGACTCAATCGGACATCCGAGTTAATTATTATTGTCGTTTGAATTTACTCGGAGCTTCTATTTTCAATTACTAGCGTATCGATATATTACGGGACTCAATCAGAAATCCGAGTTAAAAGTTATTGTCGTTTGACTATTCTTAGAGCTTCCGTTTTCAATTTCGAGCGTCTCGATATATTACAGGGCTCAATCGGACATCCGAGTTAAAACTTATTGTCGATTGATTTTTTTTAGAGCTTCCGTTTTCACTTACGAGTGTCTGAATGTCCTACGGGACGCAATCGGACATCCAAGTCAAAAGTTATTGTCTTTTGAATTTTCTCAGAGCTTCTGTTTTCAATTACGAGCGTCTCGATATATTACGAGACTATATCGGACATCCGAGTTAAAAGGTATTGTCGTTTGACTTTTCTAAGAGCTTCTGTTTTGAATTTGGAGCGTCTCGATATCCTACGGGACACAATCGTACATCCGAGTCAAATGTTAATGTCGTTTGAATTTGCTCAGAGCATCAGTTTTCAATTACGAGCGCCTCGATATATTACGGGACTCAATTGGACATCCGAGTCAAAAGTTATTGTCGTTGACTCTTCTTAGAGCTTCCGTTTTCAATTTGAGCGTCTTGATATATTACAGAGCTCGATCAGACATCCGAGTTAAAAGTTATTGTCGTTTGACTTTTCTTAGAGCTTCCGTTTTCAATTCCGAGGGTCTCCATTTATTACAGGGCTCAATCGGACATCCGATTCAAAAGTTATTGTCGTTTGAATTTGCTCAGAGCTTCTGTTTTCAATTACGAGCGTCTCGATATATTTCAGGGCTCACTCGGACATCCGAGTTAAAAGTTATTGTCGTTTGATTTTTCTTAGAGCTTCTGTTTTCACTTACGAGCGTCTCGATGTCCTACGGGACTCAATCGGACATCTGAGTCAAAAGTTATTGTCGTTTGAATTTTCTTAGAGCTTCAGTTTTCAATTACGAGCGTCTCGATATATTACGGGACTCAATCGGACATCCGAGTTAAAAGTTATTTGTCGTTTGATTTTTCTCCGAGCTTCCGTTTTCAATTACGAGGGTCTCGATATCCTACGGGACACAATCGGACATCCGAGTCAAAAGTTATTGTCGTTTGACTTTTGTTAGGGCTTCCGTTTTCAATTTCGAGCGTCTTGATATATTACAAGGTTCGATCAGACATCCGAGTTAAAATTTATTATCGTTAGATTTTTCGCAGAGCTTCCGTTTTGAATTTGGAGCATCTCGATATCCTACGGGACGCAATCGGACATCCAAGTCAAATGTTAATGTCGTTTGAATTTGCTCAGAGCTTCAGTTTTCAATTACGAGCGCCTCGATATATTACGGGACCCAATCGGACATCCGAGTTTAAAGTTATTGTCGTT
>NC_038242.2:31283026-31325724 GCF_000004515.6 Glycine max
TTGTCTTTTCTTAGAGCTTCCGTTTTCAGTTTCGATGTCTTGATATATTACAGGGCTCGATCAGACATCCGAGTAAAAAGTTATTGTCGTTTGATTTTTCTCAGAGCTTTCGTTTTCAATTACGAGCGTGTTGATATCTTATGGGACACAATCGGACATCCAATTCAAAAGTTGTTGTCGTTTGAATTTGCTCAGAGCTTTAGTTTTCAATTACGAGCGTCTCGATATATTACGGGACTCAATTAGACATCCGAATTAAAAGTTATTGTCATTTGACTTTTCATAGAGCTTTCGTTTTCAATTTCCAGCGTCTCGATATATTAAAGGGCTCAATCGGACATCCGAGTTAAAAGTTATTGCCGTTTGATTTTTCTCAGAGCTTCCGTTTTCACTTACGAGCGTCTCGATGTCCTATGGCACTGAATCAGACATCCAAGTTAAAAGTTATTGTCGTTTGAATTTGCTCAGAGCTTCCGTTTTGAATTACGAGCGTCTCGATATCCTACGGGACTCAATCAGACATCCGAGTCAAAAGTTATTGTCGTTTGTCTTTTCTTGGAGCTTCCGTTTTCAATTTCGACCGTCTCGATATATTACAGGGCTCAATCGGACATCCGAGTCAAAATTTATTGTTTCTGAATTTGCTGAGAGCTTCAATTTTCAATTACGAGCGTCTCGATATATTACGGGACACAATCAGACATCCGAGTCAAAAATTATTGTCGTTTGACTTTTCTCAGAGCTTCAGTTTTCAATTACGAGCCTCTCGATATATTAAGGGACTCAATCGGACATCCGAGTTAAAAATTATTATCGTTTGATTTTTCTCAGAGCTTCCGTTTTCAATTACCAGCGTCTTGATATCCTACGCGACACAATTGGACAACCGAGTGAAAAGTTATTGTCGTTTGAATTTGCTCAGAGCTTCTGTTTTCAATTACGAGCGTCTCGATATATTACGGGACTCAATCGGACATCCGAGTTAAAAGTCATTGTCGTTTGACTTTTCTTAGAGCTTCCGTTTTCAATTTCGAGCGTCTCGATATATTATAGGGCTCAATAGGACAACCGAGTTAAAATTTTTTGTCGTTTGATTTTTCTCCGAGCTTCCATTTTCAATTATGAGCGTCTCGATATATTACAGGGCTCAATCGGACATCCGATTCAAAAGTTATTGTCGTTTGAATTTGCTCAGAGCTTCAGTTTCCAATTACGAGCGTCTCGATATATTTCAGGGCTCAATCGGACATCCGAGTTAAAAGTTATTGTCGTTTGATTTTTCTGAGAGCTTCCATTTTCAATTACGAGCGTCTCGGTATATTACAGGGCTCAATAGCACATTCGAGTTAAAACTTATTGTCGTTTGATTTTTCTTAGAGCTTCAGTTTTCAATTACGAGCATCTCGATACATTACGGGACTCAATTAGACATCCGAGTCACAAGTTATTGTCGTTTGAATTTGCACAGAGCTTCTGTTTTCAATTACGAGCGTCTCGATATATTAAGGGACTCAATCGGACATCCGAGTTAAAAATTATTGCCATTTGATTTTTCTCAGAGCTTCCGTTTTCAATTACGAGCGTATTGATATCCTACGAGACACAATTGGATATCCGAGTGAAAAGTTAATGTCGTTTGAATTTGCATAGAGCTTCTGTTTTCAATTACGAGCGTCTCTGTATATTACGGGAATCAATCGGACATCTGAGTTAAAAGTTATTGTCGTTTGACTTTTCTTAGAGCTTCCGTTTTCAATTTCGAGCGTCTCGATATATCACAGGGCTCAATAGGACATCCGAGTTAAAACTTATTGTCGTTTGATTTTTATTCGAGCTTCTGTTTTCAATTACGAGCGTCTCGATATCCTACAAGACACAATCGGACATCCGAGTCAATAGTTATTGTCGTTTGACTTTTCTTAGAGCTTCCGTTTTCAATTTCGAGCGTCTTGATATATTACAGGGCTCGATCAGACATCCGAGTTAAAAGTTATTGTCGTTTGACTTTTCTTAGAGCTTCCGTTTTCAATTTCGAGCGTCTCCATATATTACACGGCTCTATCGGACATCCGATTCAAAAGTTATTGTCGTTTGAATTTGCTCAGAGCTTCAGTTTTCAATTACGAGCGTCTCGATATATTTCAGGGCTCACTCGGACATCCGAGTTAAAAGTTATTGTCGTTTGATTTTTCTTAGAGCTTCCGTTTTCACTTACAAGCGTCTCGATGTCCTACGGGACTGAATCGGACATCCAAGTCAAAAGTTATTGTCGTTTGAATTTGCTCAGAGCTTCCGTTTTGAACTACGAGCGTCTCGATATCCTACGGGACTCAATCAGACATCCGAGTAAAAAGTTATTGTCGTTTGTCTTTTCTTAGAGCTTCCGTTTTCAATTTCGAGCGTGTCGATATATCACAGGGTTCAATAGGACATCCGAGTTAAAACTTATTGTCGTTTGATTTTTCTTCGAGCTTCTGTTTTCAATTACGAGCGTCTCGATATCCTACAAGACACAATCGGACATCCGAGTCAAAAGTTATTGTCGTTTGACTTTTCTTAGAGCTTCCGTTTTTAATTTCGAGCGTTTGGATATATTACAGGGCTCGATCAGACATCCTAGTTAAAAGTTATTGTCGTTTGACTTTTCTTAGAGCTTCCATTTTCAATTTCGAGCGTCTCCATATATTACAGGGCTCTATCGGACATCCGATTCAAAAGTTATTGTCGTTTGAATTTGCTCAGAGCTTTAGTTTTCAATTACGAGCGTCTCGATATATTAAACGGCTCAATTGGACATCCGAGTTAAAACCTATTGTCGTTTGATTTTTCTTAGAGATTCCGTTTTCAATTACGATAATCTCGATATCCTACGGGACACAATCGGACATCCGAGTCAAAATTTATTGTTGTTTAAATTTGCTCTGAGCTTCAGTTTTCAATTTCGAGCGTCTCGATATATTACAGGGCTCAATCGGACATCCGAGTTAAAACTTATTGTCGATTGATTTTTCTTAGAGCTTCCGTTTTCACTTACGAGCGTATAGATGTCCTACGGGACTCAATCGGACACCCAAGTCAAAAGTTATTGTCGTTTGAATTTGCTCAGAGCTTCTGTTTTCAATTACGAGCATCTCGATATATTACGAGACTATATCGGACATCCGAGTCAAAAGATATTGTCGTTTAACTTTTCTTAGAGCTTCCGTTTTCAATTTCGAGCGTCTCGATATATTTCAGGGCTCAATCTGACATCCGAGTCAAAAGTTATTGTCGTTTGATTTTTCTCCGAGCTTTCGTTTTCAATTACGAGCATCTCGATATCCTACGGGACACAATCGGACATCCAAGTCAAAAGTTATTGTCGTTTGACTTTTCTTAGAGCTTCCGTTTTCAATTTCGAGCATCTTGATATATTACAGGGCTCGATCAGACATCCGAGTTAAAAGTTATTATCGTTAGATTTTTCTCAAAGCTTCCGTTTTGAATTTGGAGCGTCTCGATTTCCTACGGGACGCAATCGGACATCCGAGTCAAATGTTAATGTCGTTTGAATTTGCTCAGAGCTTCAGTTTTCAATTACGAGCGTCTCGATATATTACGGGACTTATTCGGACATCCGAGTTAAAAGTTATTGTCGTTTGAATTTGCCCAAAGCTTTTGTTTTCAATTTTGAGCGTCTCGATATATTAGGAGACTCAATCGAACATCTAATCAAAAAGTTATTGTCGTTTGAATTTGCTCATAGCTTCCTTTTTCAATTACGAGATTCTAGATATATTACGGGATTCATTCGGACCTCCGAGTAAAAAGTTATTGTCGTTTGAATTTGCTCAGAGCTTCTGTTTTCAATTTCAAGTGTCTCGATATATTATAGAACTCAATCGAACATCCGAGTTAAAAGTTATTGTGGTTTGAATTTGCTACGTGCTTTCGTTTTCTATTACGAGCGTTTCGATATATTACGGGACTCAATCGGACATCCGAGTAAAAAGTTATTGTCGTTAGAATTTGCTCAGAGCTTCCGTTTTCAGTTATGAGCGTCTCGATATATTACGGGATTCATTAGAACATCTGAGTAAAAACTTATTGTCGTTTGAAATTGGTTAAAGCTTCGGTTTTCAATTTCGAGCGTCTCGATTTGTTATAGGGCTCAATCGGACATCCGAGTCAAAATTTATTGTTGTTTGAATTTGATCAGAGCTTCAGTTTTCAATTACGAGCGTCTCGATATATTACAGGACTTAATCGGACATCCGAGTCAAAAGTTATTGTCGTTTGACTTTTCTTAGAGCTTCCGTTTTCAATTTCGAGCGTTTGGATATATTACAGGGCTCGATCAGACATCCGAGTTAAAAGTTATTGTCGTTTGACTTTTCTTAGAGCTTCCGTTTTCAATTTCGAGCGTCTCCATATATTACAGGGCTCTATCGGACATCCGATTCAAAAGTTATTGTCGTTTGAATTTGCTCAGAGCTTCAGTTTTCAATTACGAGCGTCTCGATATATTAAACGGCTCAATTGGACATCCGAGTTAAAACCTATTGTCGTTTGATTTTTCTCAGAGACTCAGTTTTCAATTACGAGAATCTCGATATCCTACGGGACACAATCGGACATCCGAGTCAAAATTTATTGTTGTTTGAATTTGCTCTGAGCTTCAGTTTTCAATTTCGAGCGTCTCGATATATTACAGGGCTCAATCGGACATCCGAGTTAAAACTTATTGTCGATTGATTTTTCTTAGAGCTTCCGTTTTCACTTACGAGCGTATAGATGTCCTACGGGACTCAATCGGACACCCAAGTCAAAAGTTATTGTCGTTTGAATTTGCTCAGAGCTTCTGTTTTCAATTACGAGCGTCTCGATATATTACGAGACTATATCGGACATCCGAGTCAAAAGATATTGTCGTTTAACTTTTCTTAGAGCTTCCGTTTTCAATTTCGAGCGTCTCGATATATTACAGGGCTCAATCTGACATCCGAGTCAAAAGTTATGTTAGTGTTTAGCTCTACTGAGCTTTAAAAGATTGGCTAAGATTTTGTTAAAACATAAGCACTTAGACAATGAAGGAAAGCTGGAGTTGCTGCACATGATGTCCAACGTTATGTCAAGGAATAAGATCGGGCTGCACAATGCACAAGGCAAGATAAAATGTCAAATGAAGAATTGAAGTTGCAGGATCCACGATGTCGGATACAATGTCCTGACATCCTGCTGGAGAATACTGGAGTTGCTGTGCAATGCAAGATAAAAGTCAAGTGCAGAAGTGAAGCTGCAGGATCCACGATGTCGGATACGATGTCCTGACATCCGGCCCGATAATACTGGACATATAATTCTGTTATATCTTTAACAGATTATTGTGCAGTTAGCAAGAGATTAGAAGATCTATCTTTAGGAACGAATTAAAAGATCATTAAAGTTCGAATTTCAAAGTAGAAGAGTTCGTTCAGGGATTAAAGATTAAAGATTAAAGATTCAAACTAAAAGATCAAAAGTTATCTTTTAGTTCTTTAACTGCAGATTTTTCAGAAGAAGATAGATCTCCTCCAGCATCAAGGAGTTGCAGCCCAGAATCGTACATTGCTATATAATCATGGAGGCTGCACGAGTTCTGTACCAAGTCCGGGATTGAAGAGTTATTTTGTGAGTTTTGGGACTTGAGTCTTTTGTGAGCCACCTTGATGGTACCCTAGCATCAAGTGTTGGACCTATGTGTGTAGAGTTGATCTCTTGTGTCTAGAGTTGATCTCTAGTGTGTAGAGTTGATCTCTTTTGTTCAGAGTTGATCTCTGGTGTGTCTTTGAATTAATTGTAAACACGGGAGTGTGAGTGAGAGGGAGTGAGCAGAGGTTCTCATATCTAAGAGTGGCTCTTAGGTAGAGATCGCACGGGTAGTGGTTAGGTGAGAAGGTTGTAAACAGGGGCTGTTAGACCTTGAACTAACACTATTGAGAGTGGATTTCCTCCCTGGCTTGGTAGCCCCCAGATGTAGGTGAGGTTGCACCGAACTGGGTTAACAATTCTCTTGTGTTATTTACTTGTTTAATCTGTTCATACAGACACATGTAAACTGCATGTTCTGAAGCGTGATGTCGTGACATCCTGTACGACATCTGTCCCCTGGTATCAGAATTTCAATTGGTATCAGAGCCAACACTCGAAATCACAGAGTGAGATCTGGGGAGATAAATTCTGATGAACATGGAGAAAGAAGGAGGACCAGTGAACAGACCACCAATCCTAGATGGAACCAACTATGAATACTGGAAAGCAAGGATGGTGGCCTTCCTCAAATCACTGGATAGCAGAACCTGGAAAGCTGTCATCAAAGGCTGGGAACATCCCAAGATGCTGGACACAGAAGGAAAGCCCACTGATGAATTGAAGCCAGAAGAAGACTGGACTAAAGAAGAGGACGAATTGGCACTTGGAAACTCCAAAGCTTTGAATGCTCTATTCAATGGAGTTGACAAGAATATCTTCAGACTAATCAACACTTGCACAGTGGCCAAAGATGCATGGGAGATCCTGAAAACCACTCATGAAGGAACCTCCAAAGTTAAGATGTCCAGATTGCAACTCTTGGCTACAAAATTCGAAAATCTGAAGATGAAGGAGGAAGAGTGTATTCATGACTTCCACATGAACATTCTTGAAATTGCCAATGCTTGCACTGCCTTGGGAGAGAGGATAACAGATGAAAAGCTGGTGAGAAAGATCCTCAGATCCTTGCCTAAGAGATTTGACATGAAAGTCACTGCAATAGAGGAGGCCCAAGACATTTGCAACATGAGAGTGGATGAACTCATTGGTTCCCTTCAAACCTTTGAGCTAGGACTCTCGGATAGGGCTGAAAAGAAGAGCAAGAATCTGGCGTTCGTGTCAAATGATGAAGGAGAAGAAGGTGAGTATGACCTGGATACTGATGAAGGTCTGACTAATGCAGTTGTGCTCCTTGGAAAACAGTTCAACAAAGTGATGAACAGAATGGACAGGAGGCAGAAGCCACATGTCCAGAACATCCCTTTCGACATCAGGAAAGGCAGCAAATACCAGAAAAGGTCAGATGTAAAGCCCAGTCACAGCAAAGGAATTCAATGTCATGGGTGTGAAGGCTATGGACACATCATAGCTGAATGTCCCACTCATCTCAAGAAGCAGAGGAAAGGACTTTCTGTATGTCGTTCTGATACAGAGAATGAACAAGAAAGTGACTCTGACAGAGATGTGAATGCACTCACTGGGAGATTTGAATCTGCTGAAGATTCAAGTGATACAGACAGTGAAATCACTTTTGATGAGCTTGCTACATCCTATAGAGAACTATGCATCAGAAGTGAGAAGATTCTTCAGCAAGAAGCACAACTGAAGAAGGTCATTGCAGATCTGGAGGCTGAGAAGAAGGCACATAAAGAGGAGATCTCTGAGCTTAAAGGAGAAGTCGGTTTTCTGAACTCTAAATTGGAAAACATGACCAAATCAATAAAGATGCTGAATAAAGGCTCAGATACGCTTAATGAGGTGCTGCTGCTTGGAAAGAATGCTGGAAACCAGAGAGGACTTGGATTTAATCCTAAGTCTGCTGGCAGAACAACCATGACAGAATTTGTTCCTGCCAAAAACAGGACTGGAGCCACGATGTCACAACATCGGTCTCGACATCATGGAATGCAGCAGAAAAAGAGCAAAAGAAAGAAGTGGAGGTGTCACTACTGTGGCAAGTATGGTCACATAAAGCCCTTTTGCTATCATCTACATGGCCATCCACATCATGGAACTCAAAGTAGCAACAGCAGAAAGAAGATGATGTGGGTTCCAAAACACAAGGCTGTCAGTCTTGTTGTTCATACTTCACTTAGAGCATCAGCTAAGGAAGATTGGTACCTAGATAGCGGCTGTTCCAGACACATGACAGGAGTCAAAGAATTCCTGCTGAACATTGAGCCCTGCTCCACTAGTTATGTGACATTTGGAGATGGCTCTAAAGGAAAGATCATTGGAATGGGAAAGCTAGTTCATGATGGACTTCCTAGTCTGAACAAAGTACTGCTGGTGAAGGGACTGACTGCAAACTTGATCAGCATCAGTCAGCTGTGTGATGAAGGGTTCAATGTAAACTTCACAAAGTCAGAATGCTTGGTGACAAATGAGAAGAGTGAAGTTCTAATGAAGGGCAGCAGATCAAAGGACAATTGTTACCTATGGACACCCCAAGAAACCAGCTACTCCTCCACATGTCTATCCTCCAAAGAAGATGAAGTCAGAATATGGCATCAAAGATTTGGACATCTGCACTTAAGAGGCATGAAGAAAATCATTGACAAAGGTGCTGTTAAAGGCATCCCCAATCTGAAAATAGAAGAAGGCAGAATCTGTGGTGAATGTCAGATTGGAAAGCAAGTCAAGATGTCCCACCAGAAGCTTCAACATCAGACCACTTCCAGGGTGCTGGAACTACTTCACATGGACTTGATGGGGCCTATGCAAGTTGAAAGCCTTGGAGGAAAGAGGTATGCCTATGTTGTTGTGGATGATTTCTCCAGATTTACCTGGGTCAACTTTATCAGAGAGAAATCAGAAACCTTTGAAGTATTCAAAGAGTTGAGTCTAAGACTTCAAAGAGAAAAGGATTGTGTCATCAAGAGAATCAGGAGTGACCATGGCAGAGAATTTGAAAACAGCAGGTTCACTGAATTCTGCACATCTGAAGGCATCACTCATGAGTTCTCTGCAGCCATTACACCACAACAGAATGGCATAGTTGAAAGGAAAAACAGGACTCTGCAAGAGGCTGCTAGGGTCATGCTTCATGCCAAAGAACTTCCCTATAATCTCTGGGCTGAAGCCATGAACACAGCATGCTACATCCACAACAGAGTCACACTGAGAAGAGGGACTCCAACCACCCTGTATGAAATCTGGAAAGGGAGGAAGCCATCTGTCAAGCACTTCCACATCTTTGGAAGTCCATGTTACATCTTGGCAGATAGAGAGCAAAGGAGAAAGATGGATCCCAAGAGTGATGCAGGAATATTCCTGGGATACTCTACAAACAGCAGAGCATATAGAGTATTCAATTCCAGAACCAGAACAGTGATGGAATCCATCAATGTGGTTGTTGATGATCTGTCTCCAGCAAGAAAGAAGGATGTCGAAGAAGATGTCAGAACATCGGGAGACAATGTAGCAGATGCAGCTAAAAGTAGAGAAAATGCAGAAAACTCTGATCCTGCTACAGATGATTCAAACATCAACCAACCTGACAAGAGACCCTCCATTAGAATCCAGAAGATGCACCCCAAGGAGCTGATTATAGGAGATCCAAACAGAGGGGTCACTACAAGATCAAGGGAGGTTGAGATCGTCTCAAACTCATGTTTTGTCTCCAAAATTGAGCCCAAGAATGTGAAAGAGGCACTGACAGATGAGTTCTGGATCAATGCTATGCAAGAAGAATTGGAGCAATTCAAAAGGAATGAAGTATGGGAGCTAGTTCCTAGGCCCGAGGGAACTAATGTGATTGGCACCAAGTGGATCTTCAAGAACAAAACCAATGAAGAAGGTGTCATAACCAGAAACAAGGCCAGACTGGTTGCTCAAGGCTACACTCAGATTGAAGGTGTAGACTTTGATGAGACTTTTGCCCCAGTTGCTAGACTTGAGTCCATCAGATTATTACTTGGTGTAGCTTGCATCCTCAAATTCAAGCTGTACCAGATGGATGTGAAGAGCGCATTTCTGAATGGATACCTGAATGAAGAAGTCTATGTGGAGCAGCCAAGGGGATTTGTAGACCCAACTCATCCAGATCATGTATACAGGCTCAAGAAGGCTCTCTATGGATTGAAGCAAGCTCCAAGAGCTTGGTATGAAAGGCTGACAGAGTTCCTTACTCAGCAAGGGTATAGGAAGGGAGGAATTGACAAGACTCTCTTTGTCAAACAAGATGCTGAAAACTTGATGATTGCACAGATATATGTTGATGACATTGTGTTTGGAGGGATGTCGAATGAGATGCTTCGACATTTTGTCCAACAGATGCAATCTGAATTTGAGATGAGTCTTGTTGGAGAGCTGACTTATTTTCTGGGACTTCAAGTGAAGCAGATGGAAGACTCCATATTCCTCTCACAAAGCAAGTATGCAAAGAACATTGTCAAGAAGTTTGGGATGGAGAATGCCAGCCATAAAAGAACACCTGCACCTACTCACTTGAAGCTGTCAAAGGATGAAGCAGGCACCAGTGTTGATCAGAGTGTGTACAGAAGCATGATAGGGAGCTTACTATATTTAACAGCTAGCAGACCCGACATCACCTATGCAGTGGGTGTTTGTGCAAGATATCAAGCCAATCCCAAGATAAGTCACTTGAATCAAGTAAAGAGAATTCTGAAATATGTAAATGGCACTAGTGACTATGGGATTATGTACTGTCATTGTTCAAATCCAATGCTGGTTGGGTATTGTGATGCTGATTGGGCTGGAAGTGCAGATGACAGAAAAAGCACTTCTGGTGGATGCTTCTATTTGGGAACCAATCTTATTTCATGGTTCAGCAAGAAGCAGAACTGTGTGTCCCTATCTACCGCAGAAGCAGAGTATATTGCAGCAGGAAGCAGCTGTTCACAACTAGTTTGGATGAAGCAGATGCTCAAGGAGTACAATGTCGAACAAGATGTCATGACATTGTACTGTGACAACATGAGTGCTATTAATATTTCTAAAAATCCTGTTCAACACAGCAGAACCAAGCACATTGACATTAGACATCACTATATCAGAGATCTTGTTGATGATAAAGTGATCACACTGAAGCATGTTGACACTGAAGAACAAATAGCAGATATTTTCACAAAGGCTTTGGATGCAAATCAGTTTGAAAAACTGAGGGGCAAGCTGGGCATTTGTCTGCTAGAGGAATTATAGCAGCTACTGCAATCTGAACGTGCCCAAACGAATCACTTAACATTAATAGCACGTTCACCACAAAGCAAATTCGACCGTTGCTTCACACGCCTCTCTACATTCTTCATTCAAATTTATATCTGCTTGGCATTCGTGTTTTTACCAGCATTTCCCAATAGTTTTCCGAGATTTACGAAATCGTTCCAAACGCTCTGTTTTTCCATGGCTACCTCACCAAAAGAAACTGCAGCTTCTGGTTCACCCGCTGTACCATCATCTCCGCACCAGGAACAACCAGAATTCAACATTCAACCCATACAAATAATTCCTGGTCAAGCTTCTGTCCCTGAGAAACTGGTTCCCAGAAGACAACAGGGAGTGAAGATTGCTGAAAACCCTAGCCTTGCAACAAGTCCTAGGGAAGTAGATACGGAGATGGACAAGAAAATCCGCAGTATTGTGAGTAGCATTTTGAAAGACGCCTCTGTGCCTGAAGCTGATGAAGATGTCCCAACATCGTCCACCCCAAATGTTTCTGTGCCTGATGTCAATAAAGATGTTCCAACATCTTCCGGCCCAAATGCTGAAGTACTCTCTTCCCCCAGCAAAGAGAGATCAACAGAGGAAGATGATCAAGCCGCAGAGGAGACTCCTACACCACGGGCACCAGAACCTGCTCCAGGTGACCTCATTGACTTAGAAGAAGTCGAATCCGATGAAGAACCCATTGCAAACAGGTTGGCACCTGGCATTGCGGAAAGACTTCAAAACAGAAAGGGAAAAACCCCTCTTAAGAGGTCTGGACGAATCAAAACTATGGCCCAGAAGAAGAGCACTCCAATCACTCCTACCTCATCCAGACGAAGCAAAGTCGCGATTCCTTCCAAGAAGAGGAAAGAAATTTCCTCATCTGACTCTGATGAGGATGTCGAACTAGATGTCTCGACATCAAAGAGGGCCAAGACATCAGGGAAGAAGGTGCCTGAAAATGTCCCTGATGCCCCATTGGACAACATCTCATTCCACTCCATTGGCAATGCAGAAAGGTGGAAATTCGTGTATCAACGCAGACTTGCCTTGGAAAGAGAACTGGGAAGAGCTGCCATGGATTGCAAGGAGATCATGGACCTCATCAAGGCTGCTGGACTGCTGAAGACTGTCAGCAAGTTGGGAGACTGTTATGAAGGCCTAGTCAGGGAATTCATTGTCAACATTCCCTCTGACATATCAAACAGAAAAAGTGATGATTATCAAAGAGTGTTTGTCAGAGGAAAGTGTGTTAGATTCTCCCCTGCTGTGATCAACAAGTACCTGGGCAGACCTACTGAAGGAATGGTGGATATTGATGTTTCTGAGCATCAGATTGCCAAGGAAATCACTGCCAAACAAGTCCAGCATTGGCCAAAGAAAGGGAAGCTTTCAGCAGGGAAGCTAAGTGTGAAGTATGCGATTCTACACAGGATTGGTGCTGCAAACTGGGTACCCGCCAATCATACTTCCACTATTGCCACAGGTTTGGGTAAATTTCTGTATGCTGTTGGAACCAAATCCAAATTTAATTTTGGAAACTATATTTTTGATCAAACTGTTAAGCATTCAGAATCTTTTGCTGTCAAATTACCCATTGCCTTCCCTACTGTGTTGTGTGGCATTATGTTGAGTCAGCATCTCAATATGTTAAACTACACTGACTCTGTGATGAAAAGAGAATCTCCTCTATCCCTGCATTACAAATTGTTTGAAGGGACACATGTCCCAGACATTGTCTCGACATCAGGGAAAGCTGCTGCTTCAGGTGCTGTGTCCAAGGATGCCTTGATTGCAGAACTCAAGGACACATGCAAGGTGCTGGAAGCAACCATCAAAGCCAACACAGAGAAGAAAATGGAGCTGGAACGGCTAATCAAAAGGCTCTCAGAAAGTGGCATTGATGGTGAAGCAGCTGAGGAAGATGGTGAAGCAGCTGAAGTAGAAGAAGAAGCTGCTGAAGAAGAGGAAGAAGCAGCCGAGGAAGAAGAAGAAGCTGCTGAGGAAGAGGAAGATGCAGCAGAAGAGACAGAATCAGATGATGATTCTGAAGCCACCCCATGATCATCAGACCCTTATGTTTGCTTTTCACTTTTATTAGCTAAAGGGGCATGTCCCTTGAACAATTACTAGTTATTGGTCTGTAATATTTGCACATTCATTTCATGCATCCTACTTTTGCCAAATTTATGTCTAAAAAGGGGGAGTAATAGTATTATGCTTGCTATTATGCATGATTATGTTGAATGTATGATGTATGGCAGTAGGATAGTAGGATACGATGTATGCATGATTCATGATCTTGAGGATACGGTGTATGCATGATTCATGATCTTGAGGGGGAGTTGTATGAATATGATTTTTGAGGGGGAGACTGCTGCTGATGATGACTGATGTAAGCTACTAGAAGATGCTGCAGTAAGAGCATGAAGACAGGGGGAGCAGATAGCGGATGTCACATGATATGTCTCGACATCCTGGAAAAGACTAGTAGCTGATAGAAGATGCTGCAGTAAGCATGGAGACAGGGGGAGCAGTAGCAGAAAGCTGATGTCACGAGAGATGTCTTGACATCCTGGAGAAGACTTGTAGATTTGCAACTTGAAGAATTTCCGCTGTGCTTGATTACTCTGATAATGGAAGTTGCTGATCCTACTTGCATAACTGCTCGTACCTGCTCAGGAAGTGTCTAAGTATGTTTTAGACAAAATTTGCCAAAGGGGGAGATTGTTAGTGTTTAGCTCTACTGAGCTTTAAAAGATTGGCTAAGATTTTGTTAAAACATAAGCACTTAGACAATGAAGGAAAGCTGGAGTTGCTGCACATGATGTCCAACGTTATGTCAAGGAATAAGATCGGGCTGCACAATGCACAAGGCAAGATAAAATGTCAAATGAAGAATTGAAGTTGCAGGATCCACGATGTCGGATACAATGTCCTGACATCCTGCTCGAGAATACTGGAGTTGCTGTGCAATGCAAGATAAAAGTCAAGTGCAGAAGTGAAGCTGCAGGATCCACGATGTCGGATACGATGTCCTGACATCCGGCCCGATAATACTGGACATATAATTCTGTTATATCTTTAACAGATTATTGTGCAGTTAGCAAGAGATTAGAAGATCTATCTTTAGGAACGAATTAAAAGATCATTAAAGTTCGAATTTCAAAGTAGAAGAGTTCGTTCAGGGATTAAAGATTAAAGATTAAAGATTCAAACTAAAAGATCAAAAGTTATCTTTTAGTTCTTTAACTGCAGATTTTTCAGAAGAAGATAGATCTCCTCCAGCATCAAGGAGTTGCAGCCCAGAATCGTACATTGCTATATAATCATGGAGGCTGCACGAGTTCTGTACCAAGTCCGGGATTGAAGAGTTATTTTGTGAGTTTTGGGACTTGAGTCTTTTGTGAGCCACCTTGATGGTACCCTAGCATCAAGTGTTGGACCTATGTGTGTAGAGTTGATCTCTTGTGTCTAGAGTTGATCTCTAGTGTGTAGAGTTGATCTCTTTTGTTCAGAGTTGATCTCTGGTGTGTCTTTGAATTAATTGTAAACACGGGAGTGTGAGTGAGAGGGAGTGAGCAGAGGTTCTCATATCTAAGAGTGGCTCTTAGGTAGAGATCGCACGGGTAGTGGTTAGGTGAGAAGGTTGTAAACAGGGGCTGTTAGACCTTGAACTAACACTATTGAGAGTGGATTTCCTCCCTGGCTTGGTAGCCCCCAGATGTAGGTGAGGTTGCACCGAACTGGGTTAACAATTCTCTTGTGTTATTTACTTGTTTAATCTGTTCATACAGACACATGTAAACTGCATGTTCTGAAGCGTGATGTCGTGACATCCTGTACGACATCTGTCCCCTGGTATCAGAATTTCAAGTTATTGTCGTTTGATTTTTCTCCGAGCTTCCGTTTTCAATTACGAGCATCTCGATATCCTACGGGACACAATCGGACATCCAAGTCAAAAGTTATTGTCGTTTGACTTTTCTTAGAGCTTCCGTTTTCAATTTCGAGCATCTTGATATATTACAGGGCTCGATCAGACATCCGAGTTAAAAGTTATTATCGTTAGATTTTTCTCAAAGCTTCCGTTTTGAATTTGGAGCGTCTCGATATCCTACGGGACGCAATCGGACATCCGAGTCAAATGTTAATGTCGTTTGAATTTGCTCAGAGCTTCAGTTTTCAATTACGAGCGTCTCGATATATTACGGGACTTATTCGGACATCCGAGTTAAAAGTTATTGTCGTTTGAATTTGCCCAAAGCTTTTGTTTTCAATTTTGAGCGTCTCGATATATTAGGAGACTCAATCGAACATCTAATCAAAAAGTTATTGTCGTTTGAATTTGCTCAGAGCTTCCTTTTTCAATTACGAGATTCTAGATATATTACGGGATTCATTCGGACCTCCGAGTTAAAGGTTATTGTCGTTACATTTTTCTCAGACCTTCCGTTTTCAATTACGAGCGTCTCCATATCATACGGGACACAATCGGACATCCAAGTCAAAATTTATTGTCGTTTGAATTTGTTCAGAGCTTTTGTTTTCAATTACGAGCGTCTCGATATATTACGAGACTATATCGGACATCCGAGTCAAAAGTTACTGTCGTTTGACTTTTCTTAGAGCTTCCGTTTTCAATTTCGAGCGTCTCGATATATTACAGGGTTCAATCGGACATCTGAGCTAAAAGTTATTGTTGTTTGATTTTTCTAAGAGCTTCCGTTTTCAATTACGTGCGTCTCGATATCCAACGGGACACAATCGGACATCCGAGTCAAAAGTTATTGTCGTTTGAATTTGCTCAAAGCTTTAGTTTTCAATTACAAGCGTCTCCATATATTACGGGACTCAATCAGACATCCGAGTTAAAAGTTATTGTCGTTTGACTTTTCTTAGATCATCCGTTTTCAATTTCGAGCATCTCGATATATTTCAGGGATCAATAGGACGTCCGAGTTAAAACTTATTGCCGTTTGATTTTTCTCAGAGCTTCCGTTTTCAATTATGAGCGTCTTGATATCCTACGGGACTCAATCGGACATCCGTGTCAAAAGTTGTTGTCGTTTGAATTTGCTCAGAGCTTCTGTTTTCAATTACGAGCGTCTCGATATATTATGAGACTATATCAGACATCCGAGTCAAAAGTTATTGTCGTTTGACTTTTCTTAGAGCTTCCGTTTTTAATTTCGAGCATCTTGATATATTACAGGGCTCGATCAGACATCCGAGTTAAAGGTTATTGCCGTTTGATTTTTCTCCGAGCTTCCTTTTTCAATTACGAGCGTCTCGATATCCTACCGGACACAATCGGACATCCAAGTCAAAAGTTATTGTCGTTTGACATTTCTTAGAGCTTCCGTTTTCAATTTCGAGCGTCTTGATATATTATAGGGCTCGATCAGACATCCGAGTTAAAGGTTATTGTCGTTAGATTTTTCTAAGAGCTTCCGTTTTCAATTACGAGCGTCTCGATATCCTACGGGACACAATCGGACATTCGAGTCAAAAGTTATTGTCGTTTGAATTTGTTCAGAGCTTCTGTTTTCAATTACGAGCGTCTCGATATATTACGAGACTATATCGGACATCCGAGTCAAAAGTTATTGTCGTTTGACATTTCTTAGAGCTTCCGTTTTCAATTTCGAGCGTCTTGATATATTACAGGGCTCGATCAGACATCCGAGTTAAAGGTTATTGTCGTTAGATTTTTCTCAGAGCTTCCGTTTTCAATTACGAGCGTCTCGATATCCTACGGGACACAATCGGACATTCGAGTCAAAAGTTATTGTCGTTTGAATTTGTTCAGAGCTTCTGTTTTCAATTATGAGCGTCTCGATATATTACGAGACTATATCGGACATCCGAGTCAAAAGTTATTGTCGTTTGACTTTTCTTAGAGCTTCCGTTTTCAATTTCGAGCGTCTTGATATATTACAGGGCTCGATCAGACATCCGAGTTAAAGGTTATTGTCGTTAGATTTTTCTCAGAGCTTCCGTTTTCAATTACGAGCGGCTCGATATCCTACGGGACACAATCGGACATCCGAGTCAAAAGTTATTGTCGTTTGAATTTGCTCAAAGCTTTAGTTTTCAATTACAAGCGTCTCCATATATTACGGGACTCAATCAGACATCCGAGTTAAAAGTTATTGTCGTTTGACTTTTCTTAGATCATCCGTTTTCAATTTTGAGCATCTCGATATATTTCAGGGATCAATAGGACGTCCGAGTTAAAACTTATTGCCGTTTGATTTTTCTCAGAGCTTCCGTTTTCAATTATGAGCGTCTTGATATCCTACGGGACTCAATCGGACATCCGTGTCAAAAGTTGTTGTCGTTTGAATTTGCTCAGAGCTTCTGTTTTCAATTACGAGCGTCTCGATATATTATGAGACTATATCAGACATCCGAGTCAAAAGTTATTGTCGTTTGACTTTTCTTAGAGCTTCCGTTTTTAATTTCGAGCATCTTGATATATTACAGGGCTCGATCAGACATCCGAGTTAAAGGTTATTGCCGTTTGATTTTTCTCCGAGCTTCCTTTTTCAATTACGAGCGTCTCGATATCCTACCGGACACAATCGGACATCCAAGTCAAAAGTTATTGTCGTTTGACATTTCTTAGAGCTTCCGTTTTCAATTTCGAGCGTCTTGATATATTACAGGGCTCGATCAGACATCCGAATTAAAGGTTATTGTCGTTAGATTTTTGTCAGAGCTTCCGTTTTCAATTACGAACGTCTCAATATCCTACGGGACACAATCGGACATCCGAGTCAAAAGTTATTGTCGTTTGAATTTGCTCAGAGCTTCACTTTTCAATTACGAGCGTCTCCATATATTACGGGATTCAATCGGACATCTGAGTTAAAAGTTATTGTCGTTTGACTTTTCTTAGAGCATCCGTTTTCAATTTCGAGCGTCTCGATACATTACAGGGCTCAATAGGACATCCGAGTTAAAACTTATTGCCGTTTGATTTTTCTCAGAGCTTCCGTTTTCAATTATGAGTGTCTCGATATCCTACGGGACTCAATCGGACATCCGTGTCAAAAGTTATTGTCGTTTGAATTTGCTCAGAGCTTCTGATTTCAATTACGAGCGTCTCGATATATTACGAGACTATATCGGACATTCGAGTCAAAAGTCATTGTCCTTTGACTTTTCTTAGAGCTTCTGTTTTCAATTTCCAGCGTCTTGATATATTACGGGGCTCGATCAGACATTCGAGTTAAAGGTTATTGTCGTTACATTTTTCTCAGACCTTCCGTTTTCAATTACGAGCGTCTCCATATCATACGGGACACAATCGGACATCCAAGTCAAAATTTATTGTCGTTTGAATTTGTTCAGAGCTTCTGTTTTCAATTACGAGCGTCTCGATATATTACGAGACTATATCGGACATCCGAGTCAAAAGTTACTGTCGTTTGACTTTTCTTAGAGCTTCCGTTTTCAATTTCGAACGTCTCGATACATTAGAGGGCTCAATAGGACATCCGAGTTAAAACTTATTGTCGTTTGATTTTCTCCGAGCTTCCCTTTTCAATTACGAGCGTCTCGATATCCTACGGGACACAATCGGACATCCGAGTCAAAAGTTATTATCGTTTGACTTTTCTTAGAGCTTCCATTTTCAATTTCGAGCGTCTTGATACATTACAGGGCTCAATCAAACATTCGAATTAAAGGTTATTGTCGTTAGATTTTTGTCAGAGCTTCCATTTTCAATTACGAACGTCTCGATATCCTACGGGACACAATTGGACATCCGAGTCAAAAGTTATTGTTGTTTGAATTTGCTCAGAGCTTCACTTTTCAATTACGAGCGTCTCCATATATTACGGGATTCAATCGGACATCCGAGTTAAAAGTTATTGTCGTTTGACTTTTCTTAGGGCATCCGTTTTCAATTTCGAGCGTCTCGATACATTACAGGGCTCAATAGGACATCCGAGTTAAAACTTATTGCCATTTGATTTTTCTCAGAGCTTCCGTTTTCAATTATGAGTGTCTCGATATCCTACGGGACTCAATCGGACATCCGTGTCAAAAGTTATTGTCGTTTGAATTTGCTCAGAGCTTCTGATTTCAATTACGAGCGTCTCGATATATTACGAGACTATATCGGACATTCGAGTCAAAAGTCATTGTCCTTTGACTTTTCTTAGAGCTTCCGTTTTCAATTTCGAGCGTCTTGATATATTACAGGGCTCGATCAGACATCCGAGTTAAAGGTTATTGTCGTTACATTTTTCTCAGACCTTCCGTTTTCAATTACGAGCGTCTCCATATCATACGGGACACAATCGGACATCCAAGTCAAAATTTATTGTCGTTTGAATTTGCTCAGAGCTTCTTGTCGCAACCTACCCTTCGGCGGGAGGGCGACGCGTGACTCGCGGGATGCGTGTTCCACGAAAGGAATACGCGCGGAGTCGCCACCAACGTTTATTTGAGGAAAACGTCGGAAAAACCGGAAAAGACGCGATCTACGAACTTTTAAGTTGAAAGGTTCGGGAGTTGTATTTACGCACGGGGAAGGTATTAGCACCCCACACGTCCGTCCCAAGGGACGGCAGCCTTTAATCGAATGTGCAAACATGACTTTGATTTTTATGTTCCCTTTTATGTTCTTATATCCTTTATACCCTTTTTATATTTTTTTCTTTTTTGTGGTCGACAAGGGTGTTTCCCTTTGCTCCTACGTATTCCTCAATTTGTGATGAGGAAATCAGACCTACGTAGTTCTTTTGGAACAAAGTGTTTGGTTAAGTTATTTTTGTCTTTTTTTTTGTAAAATATGTTTTTTATTGAACAAAAGGTCATTTAAGGTGTTGAACCATTAAACGGTCTTTTGATTTTGAAAGGGGAGAAACGTTAAGGTGTTGGACCATTAACGATCTCTTGTTTTTGAAAGGAGAGAAACGTTAAGGCATTGGACCATTAACGATCTCTTGGGGTGGTCGACAAAAGCGGGGCTTTTGCTCCTACGTATCCTCAATGAGGAACTCAGACCTACGTAGTTCTTTCTTATCAAGCGATTCTTTTTTATTTTAAGAGGTGATCATTTTAAGGCGTTGGACCTTAAAAATGATCCATTTTACTTAGTGAGGAAATGAAATGACAAACTTCAAAAGCCTATTTTTTATGGACGAGCTTGACTAGGCGAATTGATTTTAGCCTTTAGTTTCACTTTAGTTATTAATCAATTCGATTAAGAATGAGAAATCCCAAAGAGAAAATGTCCACTTGATTTTCCGCTTTATTTTACCTAAAGATATTTTTTTGATTATTATATTATTTTTTACCTCTTTTTGATTTCCAACGTGGTTACGGCATGACCGAACGGTCGGAATTGATTTTAACCGAAGTTAATGGATAATACAATTCAAACGTTCGGTGGAAATTTATTTTATTTTTAAGTTAAGCGAGAAATGACTTAAGTAAAATGGCTTAAGCACGTCAACAGGGGGTATAAAAAGTAAACAAAACGAGAATAAAAATGCACGAAACACAATGTGGACCACTACGGGTACATAGAATGAATCGAAAAGCTTGGTTCGAGGTACTTACCCGTTGAAGATCGAAGAACGATGAAGAACGAATGAAGAACGTCGAAGAACGGTTCAAACCTTTGCGAGATTCCTCACGGAAAACGTTACGGAAACGTTTCGGAAGCGCCTCGGCTTAGATTTTCTTCACGGAAATAATTTTTCCAAGCAAATTCGAAAGAGAGAGAAGTGCCTAAGGGGCTGGACCCTTTCCTTCTTCATTTCCTCCCCTATTTATAGCAAAATAGGGGAGGTGGTTGCCGCCCAGCTCGCCCAGGCGAGCAGGGTTGCTTCCTCCAGAAGCAACCGCCTTCTGGAGGAACCTTCTGGAGGGCCCAAGTGGGCCTGGGTGCTATTTGCACCCCCATTTTTACTAAGTACACCCCCCTCTGCTGTTTTTTGGTGATTCTTTTTTCGTAAAGTTACGGAAACTTACGAATTTCGTAACGATACTTGTTTTCTTTCCGTAATGTTACGGAACCTTGCGGATTACATAATCATCCCCTTTTTGACTTACGGAATGTTACGGAACCTTGCGGATTACATAATCATCCCCTTTTTGACTTACGGAATGTTACGGAACCTCACTTAATTATGCAACGATGCTTCCATTTGATTTCCGGTGTGTCACGGAAACTTACGGATTGTGCATCAATATTTTTTTGGTTTTTCGGCATGTCCTGGAATTTCATAAATTGCCTAATGATGGGTGCCAAGCACCTCACGAGGACCAAAGAATGGTCGCACGTCATCAAGCAAAGGTCCCCGGACGAAATTAGGGTATGACAGTTGCCCCTCTTTACTTGTCTTTTATTGGAGATAAAAGGAAAGTAAAGATAAGACACTAATTTCGTTCCTCTCGATTTGACGAGAGTCGCAGGTGACCATAAAATCTCCACATGCAAATGACTTGTTGTTCCCAAAATTTCACAAATTTCATAATGATGGGTGCCAAGCACCTCACAAGGACCAAAGAATGGTCGCTTGTCATCAAGCAAAGGTCCCCGAAAATCAGTGTATGACACTAATTTCGTTCCTCTCGTTTGACGAGAGTCGCGGGTGACCATGACTTGTCGCTCCTAGAATTTCACAAATTGCCTAATGATGGATGCCAAGCACCTCACAAGGACCAAAGAATGGTCGCATGTCATCAAGCAAATGTCCCCGAAAATCAGTGTATGACACTAATTTCGCTCCTCTCGGTTGACGAGAGTCGCGGGTGACCATGAAATTTCCGCATGTAAATGACTTGTTGTTCCCGGAGGAACAAAAGGTGCAGAAGACTATGTCGGCCTCTGCATGCTATCAAGCGTTCTGTCTTACAGATAGCAAAAGAATGTTTATACGGATAACCACTCGGGTGTTTCTGCGTATCATCGGGCCCGCCGCCTCTGGATGATACAAGGGTGCAGAATGACCAAACTTGGTCTCTGCTTGTCATCGGGCCTGCCGCCTCTGGATGACAAAAGGGTGCGAATAACCATAAGGTATCTCCGCGTATCATGGGTGCAGAATGACCAAACTTGGTCTCTGCTTGTCATCGGGCCCGCCGCCTCTGGATGACAAAAGGGTGCGGATAACCGTAAGGTATCTCCGCGTATCATGGGTGCAGAATGACCAAACTTGGTCTCTGCTTGTCATCGGGCCCGCCGCCTCTGGATGACAAAAGGGTGCGGATAACCGTAAGGTATCTCCGCGTATCATGGGTGCAGAATGACCAAACTTGGTCTCTGCTTGTCATCGGGCCCGCCGCCTCTGGATGACAAAAGGGTGCGAATAACCATAAGGTATCTCCGCGTATCATGGGTGCAGAATGACCAAACTTGGTCTCTGCTTGTCATCGGGCCCGCCGCCTCTGGATGACAAAAGGGTGCGAATAACCATAAGGTATCTCCGCGTATCATGGGTGCAGAATGACCAAACTTGGTCTCTGCTTGTCATCGGGCCCGCCGCCTCTGGATGACAAAAGGGTGCGAATAACCGTAAGGTATCTCCGCGTATCATGGGTGCAGAATGACCAAACTTGGTCTCTGCTTGTCATCGGGCCCGCCGCCTCTGGATGACAAAAAGGTGCGGATAACCGTAAGGTATCTCCACGTATCATGGGTGCAGAATGACCAAACTTGGTCTCTGCTTGTCATCGGGCCCGCCGCCTCTGGATGACAAAAAGGTGCGCGTCACATGACCTCAGGGTCAGTATGACAAAGATTATGGGGCGGCCGACAAAAGCGAAGCTCTTGCTCCTACGTATCCTCCAATGAGGAACTCAGACCTACGTAGTTCTGGATAACTTGTGAGACTTGAAAAGTCTCCATCGGAAAATGATGACATCTCCGGAAAGGGCGCAGATGACCATATTGGTCTCTGCTCGTCAATCACACTTGGGGTCACTGAATGACGAGGTGCGGATAACCGTAAGGTGTCTCCGCGGGCTACTAGCTCTTGAGTCATGGCAACAAAAGGCGGTATGGTCGACAAAAGCGAGGCTTTTGCTCCTACGTATCCTCCAATGAGGAACTCAGACCTACGTAGTTCTGGATAACTTGTGAGACTTGAAAAAGTCTCGGTGTTTTCTCCACTAAAACGCAAACATGCTTTAGCAAAGAGACAAATATTCCAACTGATTTAGAGCAGCATATGCTTTTTGAGTGGAAAAACAATGCGTCTGCCGGGGAAGGAGAGTCTGCTGATGAAATCTCCCATAACCATAAATGAGATTTTGGATGTTAGCATTTCGTTTCTAAATGACCATTTAGAGGAAACACTGGGTTCGACAAAAATAGAAGAAATCCACTCAAAGTGTATCAATCTCGCACAGGTAAGTGTTTCATCCTAATTCCGAACCATAGATATGTCATGACTTGACTTTGCAAATTATTTCCTATCAAATCAAAAATTACATGCGTGATCATGGATCAATAGGGCTTCCCTTGGGAATGGGTTCTTTTGGTGGTTTCTTCTTTCGGCTTTTGTGTATTTTTGGCTTTTGATCTTCCTGGCTTTTTCTTTTTCTGTGTTTTTTTTGTTTAGTGCGGGGCGAGAAAAAAAGGGTCGCTAGCGCACGGGATTTTGGTTGGTAATTAAAGGGAGAAGACCATTTTAGGTCGTGGTTTCCTTTCCTTCCTTTTTTGTTCATTTGGTGACAATTCTGTATTGTTCAGATATTGTCCGGTCCAAAGACCTCTCTGCACATTTCTTCTGTTTTCTTTCGATCCTTGATCAGGAGCTTTCTTTCCTTCTTTTCTCTTTTTTCTTTCTCCCATTCTTTGATTGGGAATTTTCTTTCTTTTCTTTTTGCTTTCTCCCACTCTTTGATTGGGGAATTTTCCTTCTTTTCTTTTTGCTTTCTCTTTGATTGGAAATTTTCCTTCTTTTCCTTTTAGCTTTCTCTTTGATTGGAAATTTTCCTTCTTTTCCTTTTTGCTTCCGAGGGTAAGGATTATGGTGAGTCAGGATTTTGGCTCAAGGTTTGTAGAATGGCTAGACATGATACATGTCGGGGTTTGGTTTGGCTCAAGGATAAAAGGGATGCCCCACATTATTTCCATGACACAAATGCAAAAATGATGATTTGGAAACTTTATGCAAAACTGGTCATGCATGCATCTATGCGGACACTCAAATGTCAAATTTTTATGGTCATGTGATGCTAGGGCTCAGGATTCATTTCCTCTATTTTAATCAACCCAATGTTTCCAAAATATGTTCTTTTATCAATTTGTGCATTCATCCGAGTCCATTTCGGGCGTCCGGGGAAATTTCACAGCATTCACCCTTCAGGTGTAGACACATTTTCCAAAAATTGGTTATGATCAATGAATTTTTCAAAGAAAAGTTGGAAATCGTCTCTTTTCAAAAGCATGTTGGTTTTTCAGCTTGACAACTTATTTTTTTCTTTTTTCTCCTTCCCCTTTTTTTTTTATCATTATCATTTGTTTATTTCTTTTTCTTGTTTGTTTGTTGTTTTTTTTTTTTCTTTTTTTTCCATGAGGTATTTTGCTACCTAAACATGTGCATATTCTTGTGAGGTATTTTTGCTATATACATGCATATCCAAGGTATCTTGCCACCTAAACATACATATATATGTTTTGTGAGGTATTTTTTTGCTACCATACACGCACATCTAAGGTATCTTTCTACCTAAACATACATATATATATTTTGTGAAGTATTTTTTTGTTTACATACATGCATATCTAAGGTATCTTTCTACCTAAACATACATATATATATTTTGTGAAGTATTTTTTTGTTTACATACATGCATATCTAAGGTATCTTTCTACCTAAACATACATATATATATTTTGTGAAGTGTTTTTTTGTTTACATACATGCATATCTAAGGTATTTCACTACCTAAACATACATATATATATTTTGTGAGGTATGACTACCTTCCGAGCTTGCGCTTGTTTTATTTAAATCCCTAGGATCATGAGCAACTAGGTGCGTCCTACTATAAAAAGTGATCAAATAACAAGCATAGATTCAAAAGGTACTAGGTTGCCTCCTAGTAGCGCTTCTTTAACGTCTTTAGCTGGACGCCTTATGACTTGTCAGTCACTGACCTAGTACTTTGCTTACCTTTGGCTTTGGACTTGGTAGCCTGCTAGTCGGCCATGTGTCATAGGCAACGCTCTAACCTTTTTGCGGATGAGCTGAGGTGAACTCTAGAGGTGGTGGCGGTGTGTCTATTGCCCGCTACCGGCCATCCCAATGCTGCTGTGGTGTTTCGCCCTGCGCCTGCCTGGGGGTGCAGTACTTCTTGATGAAAGCTCGATTAGTAGGGGGCCTGATGCCCTTGCTGGAGGTGACAGGTACTCCGTAGAACTGACAGAGACCCGTAATTAGAGCTTGACAACCCCAAGACCCTGTTGGGCTTCTTCGGGTCCACTGGGTGTCTTGCAGGCGCGATCCCTGCAAACAATAGATGACATCAGAAATCAGTTGGGGGAGGTGCATACTTACCTATGTCATGATGGCATGAGCTTGCTGGGGGGACGAGCGCCCTATAGGGCCGATAGAGGCCCGTAACCAGAGCTGGAAACCCCAGGGCCCTGTTGGACTTCTTCAGGTCCACTAGGTGTCTTTGTGGGTGTGATCCCTGCAAACAATAGATGGTATCAGAAATCAGTTGAACTATATGCATACTTACCCATGTCGGGACGACACAGACCAACCGATACTTTTGCAGGGGGAGATTGGCATTGCGGTCGCTGGGCAGAATGTTGCTAAGTAGCAACGTCATCTATATCTATGTAAGAGTGGTCATGTTGGTGCGCATGATCCGCACTCGTCTCTTTGCAGCGGCACAGGTGAAATCTTGCCCCGGTATGCATAGTAGCTGTGTGATAGCCTCCCTCTCTGGTTGTGCTCGCACAGTTGGCCCTCCTCCAATATCAGGGGGTGGCCCAAGAACCGTTAAAAGGAAACTACTGGCCCCTTAACCGGAAGTGCAAGCCTCGGTTAAGCATTTAAGGACAGAGGACCTTAAATTATCTTAAGGTGTGGATATGGAGCCCACTGAAAGTGAGGACGCGTAGTCCTCTAAAGGCGAGGGCGTGTAGCCCTCTGAAGTTCAGGACGTGTCGCCTTTCGAAGGCGAGGGAGTGTAGTCCTATGATGGCAAGGATGTGCAATCCTCTGAAGGTGAGGGCATGCCCCCCTTTGAAAATGGGGAACATGTAGTCCTCTGATGGCGAGGACATGTAGTCCTCTAAAGGTGAGGACGTGTAGTCCTCTGAAGGTGAGGGCATGTAGCCCTACAAAGGTGAAGGCACATGACCCTTTGACGGCGAGGACGTGTAGTCCTCTGAAGTTGAAGGTAACTAGTACCCAAGGTGAGGGCGTGTAGCCCTCTCAAGGCGAGGACTTATAGTCCTCTGGAGGCGAGGGCGTGCAGCCCTCTGGTGGTGAGCACGTGTAGTCCTCTCAAAGCAAGGACGTGTAGTCCTCTGACGGTGAGGGTAACTAGTACCCAAGGTGAGGGCGTGTAGCCCTCTCAAGGCGAGGACATGTAGTCCTCTGGAGGTAAGGGCGTGCAGCCCTCTGATGGTGAGGACGTGTAGTCCTCTCAAGGCGACGACGTGTAGTCCTCTCAACGGTGAGGGTAACTAGTACCCAAGGTGAGGGCGTGTAGCCCTCTCAAGGCGAGGACTTATAGTCCTCTGGAGGCGAGGGCGTGCAGCCCTCTGATGGTGAGGACGTGTAGTCCTCTCAAGGCGAGGACGTGTAGTCCTCTCAACGGTGAGGGTAACTAGTACCCAAGGTGAGGGCGTGTAGCCCTCTCAAGGCGAGGACATGTAGTCCTCTGGAGGTGAGGGCGGGCAGCCCTCTCAAGGCGAGGACATAAGGTCCTCTGATGGCGAGGACATGTAGTCCTCTCAAGTTGAGGACATGCAGTCCTCTGATGGCGAGGACGTGTAGTCCTCTCAAGGTGATAGGTACAAGTACCCAAGGGTCCACCCTTATGAGAAAGCAAGAGATCGACTCATCGAGAGGGCCGATCATCCCAAATCCACAAGATTTGGACATTAGATGTAGGAAATCTATGCAGTTAACATGATTTTTAGGGATGCAGATGCATGCAACCTTTGTTGTGAAATTTGGTAAATGCGGACTTCATTTGAAACAATGCAATGTAATGGAAAGTTGTACAATGTTCATGACATTCTTTCCCTATTTTGTGATTTTGATTTAATTTTTTTGGAAAACACAGATTGACTGTCCTTTTGAAAGAGGTGATAATTCATGCAACCTCATCCTATCTTTTGCAAATCTCTCCGGGAACTCCCTCAGAGTATGTGTTCTGTTCGATTTAGTCACTTGACCATTTTGGAGTGACGGCAATGGAGCCATTTGATGTTTAATCAATCCATCGAACTCCTAGGGTTTGTCCCCCCTTTTTTGTTGAAAACATCGATGGGTGAGAACTTTTGATCGGCCCCTATGTTAACTTGAGGCTCATGCACGATGCCCCTCATTGTCCCAGTGTAAGGCTTTGAGGTACCAATCGTTGTCTTTCGTCATGACCTTGTAGGAGGGAACCTATTGGGTGAGAACTTCTAATCTGCCCCTAGGTTCACTTGAGGCTCATGCACGGTGCCCCTCATTGCCCCAGTGTAAGGCTTTGAGGTACCAATCGTTGTCTCTCGTCATGGCCTTGTAGGAGGGAACCTATTGGGTGAGAACTTCTAATCTGCCCCTAGGTTCGCTTGAGGTTTTTGCATGGTGCCTTTCGTTGCCCCAGTGTAGGGCTTAGAGGTACCAAGTGTTGTCTTGTTTTCACGACCTCGTAGTGAGGAAGAATGAAAGAAGCAGTTGATTCTTGCAAAAAGAATTTTCCAAGGACGAGAAATAGTTGAAGGATCTTTCAGTTGATGGATTAAGTCAAATGACTCCTATGTAGAAGCAAGATGTTTTGATGTCTTGATGATGCTAAAGGATCAAATGCTTCTAAGTTTTATTCAAGACAAGAATCCAAGAAAATCAAGATATATGATCAAGTTGATCTCTAGAATTTTAGGAAGAAGTTTCCAAATTGAAGAAGCAAAAGGTTTGACCAAGGAATTCTATCCTTTCAAATTGAGATTTGCTCTCTGGTAATCGATTACCATTAGTTGAAAATGTTTTAATTCAAATTTTTAAAACCTGTAATCGATTACATAAGTCTTGTAATTGATTACCAGAGGGGATTTTCAGAAAATAATTTCCAAGAGACATATCTATTCAAATGTTTTATGAATGGCCATTCAAATGTTTTAAAGAGAGTTTTCATTGCCCAAACAGTTTTATCCTCTCGAAAGATCAAGAGTTTTTCTGAACTGAAATGTCTTATCCTCTCGAAAAGATTCCTTGGTCAACCACTTGCTTATTCAATAAGGAATTTTGATTGGTCTTCATTGTACAATCTATCCCTTTCAAGAGAGATTTCTTCTTCTTATTTCTGAAAAGGGATTAAGAGACCGTGGGTCTCTTGTAGTAGAGGATTCTTGAACACAAGGGAAGGGTTGTCCCTATGTGCATTGTTAATCTGAAAAGAGAGAGTGAAATTTTAATTGGGGAATAATCTTTGCATCTTAATTCAAACCCCCTTTTTCTTAAGGTAACTGAGGCCATTTGTCCAACATCCTATTCTTGATAACTCACTTCTCTCTAAAAAGACAAAAAGAGGTCACATGAACGTCTATATTTTTACTTGAAAACACAGTCAATCAAATGCCTTTTTATTTGAAACTTATTTTTTATTTTGAAACTTATTTGTTTTGAACTTTGCTCATTGTTTTACGGCACCCCCACCAATGTGCAAGATGAGTAATCTCTGATTGAACGGTCTTGGAAGTCAACACTCAGGAGCGCAGGTTGCTTGAGCAAACAGACCAATGGCTTACACTCACATTCCGGTGGAAGTTGAATAAGCAAAGATGTGTTCGTGAGAGGATGTCCATTTTATCTATATCATTTACCATTGTAACTGTGGTTTATGGCATAAACTTGAAAATCCTGATGAGTCATAACAACAGCTTCCAGAATCGCCCCATGTATGGTGTTGCTTGTTAATGTTAGGATTCAACAAGCGATTCTCCTCAAATTTCAGCCAGCCCGTATCAATTAGACCTTGCGCCTTACGCTTCAGAGCCCTACAATGCTCAATGGAACGCCCCGGGGCTTCTCCGTGACAAGCACACGTTGCGTTCGAGTCGTATTCTCAGAGAAATGGAGGTTGATGAACCTTGGATAGGGTTATGGCTACCATTGAATTATCAAGTAGATATGGGAGCAAGTCAGCATAGGACACTGGAATTAGGGTGAATTCTACAGGCTTTCTCGCTGCAAAATTCACTTCTTGGTTGGTGTTTTTGGTTTGTGCTAAAGGTGGTGTTCGTCATTGGAAGTGCGGTAGACAGACTTTGTGGTAGATTTAGGGATGGCCTTTGTGGATAACTGGGTGGTGGGTAAGGAGAAAGTTTGTTATTGGCTGAGTAAAGATATTGTTGGGTTGGTGGGAAACTTGGCCGTACAGGAATGGTAGTCACAGCATGGGTTTCTCCCTCATCCTCACCCTCTTTATTTGCCCCAGTTTTCTCAGTCGTCCTAGTAGGATGATCAAATTTGCCTCTTTTCGGACCCACATTGATCCTTTCACTGGCGAAGACCAAATCTGCAAAGCTTTGAGGGTGCGCAGCCCACCATCTTTTCATAGTAGAGTACCGATAATGTGTCTACCATCACGATTATCGTCTCCCTTTCCATTATTGGGGGTACCACCTGGGCCGCCAGATCCCTCCACCTTTTGGGCGTGTTCTTTGAATGATCCGTCCCCCTTTTTGCACATGTTCTGTAGTTGCATCCTATCCAGAACCATATCAAAATTGTACTGATACTGCCTAACAAAGGCAACCATTAGGTCCTTCCAAGAATGGACTCGGGAAGGTTCCAAGTTAGTGTACCAGGTAACAGCTACCCCAGTAAGACTTTCTTGGAAGGAATGTATCAGCAATTCCTCATCTTTTGCGTATTCCCCCATCTTCTGACAATACATCTTTAGATGGTTCTTGAGACAAGTAGTCCCCTTGTACTTGTCAAAGTCCAGCACCTTGAACTTGGGAATGACCATGTTTGGGTATTAGGAACAACTTTTCTAGGTTAGCAAAGGCATAATCTTCACCTCCTTCAATGGCCCTGAGCCTTCCCTTTAGATGATCCGCCTTTCCCTTTTCGGCCATAGCAGGAGGGGTTCTTCCCACCGCAAAATGCAATGGTTGTGGTTGTGGGCGAAACTGAGGGCCCTCCAAAGTGTTTTTAAAGGGTATACCACCAACTGCTTGCCCTTCAGTGGCATATCCGAGCCAAGGCTCGAAGTCAGCTAGATTGTGGTGGGGAATTTCATGTGTCTCCCCCATGGTTTGAGAGATATGTGCCTGATGAGGTTATTTGTTCTCAATGAGTATCGGAGTGGAGTTATTGAGATTTTCATTGAGAGTGTATGCCACATTGGGTGGTGTATAGTTGGGAGCCAAGCCATATGATGGGAAGGCGTGCTTGTTTTGAATTTGCACATCATGGGGTCATCCGTACTTCCCAAATCTTTGCCTACCATATTTGAGGTTGGATGATTCATTTGCTTGAGGCCAGATGGGAGCATCGGGTTCACTTTAGCGACAGCACTAATAGCGGCAACTATAATCGCATTGGCTTCCATTATCTTCTTCATGCTCATCATGGCCTCCATCATTGTGGCCATTTGCTCTTTCATGGCCTCCATGTCGGCCTTCATCTTCTCTTGCACCTCCTCTGCTTCACCCATTACTCTAGCTCTAGCACGAGTTCGGTAAGGACGCCGTAAAGCATGTTTTTTTCTTTTAATAACAATGATTAAGTTCATTTTATTTTATTTTTCAAGGAAAGAATGCAACGAGCAATGCAACCAATGAAAAGCATGGATGTATGCGAATGATGTACAGTTGAAGTATTGCGAATGTTTACACAGGATATGGGGTTGAATCAATTTAGATTTTCAACATGGTCCATGACATCTTTGTCAAAGTGAAACTGGAAGTAACAAGGACATCAACAATCCTAAATATGTTTGGCAGTAGATGAAGCAGTGATGTGACTCGATTCATCTTTTGCCCCAATTTTGCAAGACGGTTACTTCCATGAACCTTTTTGTAAAAGCATGAGCTTGGTTCAACCCTATAATCCAAGGAATGGCAATTCTGATCGCCAATACTTCAACAACATCTCATAGGGATGAATGACTCGGGCATACTTTAAGCTATGCATGGAAAATGTAATTATGAAATTGAGATGCCCGAAGAAACACCATTTCCTAGTTAACCATGCATTAGGTACCATGTTCAATTATTTTTTAAAGTGAAACGGGTTTATGATCCCAACATGGTTGGCTCGTGGTGCCTAACACATGAAACTAAGAATGTAGTGTGAAGTTTCACGCTTCCCCCTTTTTTTTTGTTTTGTAGAGGAAAACGCAAGGATGAGCAAACATGAAAACAAATGGTATGCAATTTTGCAGATCAAAAAGTTTGTTGAACGCATATGCATGATGATGCCATGACTCATGCAAAATGTGAGGCTGGAATATGATAACGGACAAATGCAGGATATGTCCATTATGATGTTATGAAGAGATGCTTATGTGATGCATGATATGAATGCATTTTACGGACACGAGAGCCCGGAAAATTATCTCTTCTTACTTGCGCATTTGGGGGCGCAGTGCCCCATGTGTACAATTAAGAAGGTGATATGGACCTTCCGGCTTCCCGTGACAAAGGACGAGACCAACATACAATGCATGCTAGAGATAAAATGCGGGAGTGACTTGATTCGCACTGATTTTTGGAGTAAAAACGTGGGATAAACTCATCTTATTCAAAAAGTTATAACTAGTCAAGATCTGAGCGACAATACAAACTTCCTAGCGGTTTCTAATCATATGGTCCATTAAGTCTATCATATGTTGACAATAGCTGAGAAGTCCGTGGATCTCCTCGGGGACGGAGTAGGTGTCCGCCACTACTTTGGCCTTGGCTAGCAATGGGGGAAGTTCTTGACTCCTGTTCAAAGTAAGAGCAAATCGGTCCGTCCACATTGTTGCCTCTTGGTGCAATGAATCAATTACCCTCTCCCTTGCTTCGCTTTCTGCTGATATCTTGGCGTACTCATCCTCTAGCCTTTGCTCGTGAGTCGCCGCTAGATTTAGCTTCTCTTTGCACTCATCGATGACGGCCCACATATTCCCTTCAGTCTCACTTAACTGTTGGGACAAATTTCTTTTCGACCTAAGGTAAGCCTTTAGCTCGTCCTTCAAGATCATGCCTTTGACCCGTGATGATTCCTTTCACCTCTTCGGAGCTTGAGCTTACTATTGCTGCCCTATAAAGCCCCTCAAAACTTTGCTGGCACGTGTTCTTCCTTTAGGGCCTTCTTGGTTTCTCGTTCCAAGGCATCAGCGGTGGCCATATTGACGTCCCTTAGTTCATCATACTCTTTTCAGACTTTGATGGCTATGGACTTGAACTTCTCTTCGACTACTCGGGCTCTTTCAAGCTCTGCCTTTAGGGCTTGTACCTCATCACTTTCTTCCGAAGCTTTAACCTCATCGTCCCTCACAGTCTTTAGATTTGGGAGCCAATCCAATCCTTGTGTTCGGACTCTCAGCCACTTATGATAGCCGCCGATGATCCCATTACTGCTTCCCCTAAGCTCTCTGTCCTTTCTTCACGCCGCATCCCATGCCTTGCGAACTCCTTGGAGTACCCTCGCGTTGTGGTCACTGAAATCCCGTGCGATGAAAGGCGTGATGCTTTCGTCTGATGGCACTCCTCTCATGGGGTAGCCAAGCTGTCTTATGGCGAGGACGAGATTATAATTAATACAACCCCTTGTTCCCATCAAGGGAACATTTGGACATCCTTCGCATGAAGATAGAATCTTGATTCTTCCTTCCTTCTAGCGAGGGAACCAATTAACAGACGCCCCCCATGCTAGCCAAGAGTTGGTCCCAATTCGCCTTTCCTTTTTCGACGCACGAGCGGTAACCTTGTAGCGGATAGACGGGCCTACCTTCTTGGAGAAAAAGGTGTGAAACCAGCCCCACATAGAGAGCTGGAGTACAGCAAACAATCCTTGCATTGCTTTCTTCACATCTTCGGTCGAAGGTGTCATATAGGTCGGCTAGCATAGCGACAACTAGACTTTCCTTGTGGTTATGATAGGCGAGAAAAACGTCGATCGTTGCCAGGTCCACCAACCCATCCACATTTGGAAAGAGGACTCCCTCGAAAATCAACAGTGTGAGAATATCTATGAATGGGGTCCACTCGCCTTTATCTGCCAAGATTCTTGCTTTTACCTCCAAATATTTTATCGGTATTCCGACCACCCCATTTTCGACTTGCCTTTGGCGGTCTAATTCCTGCGCCGAGATTTGGACTTTTTTAGAAATTCTGGCCAATGAGGGGTAGAACCCTGAGAAGAGGTATGGTTTCCTTCCCCCTAGGATCTCTTCAAATTCTTCCACCATTGGTGATAGCTGGGAGTCCCCAAAGATGAAGCACCTCAACGGCTGATCATAATACTGGGCGAGGGAGGCAATTGGTTCCATGGAGACTTCTACCCTAGCTAGGTCCCAAATGCTTACCATAGGCTTTGCGGAAGGCTTGCCGTTGAAGTTGACCCATTAATTGCCCCAACTTTCATAAACTGGTGACCTCTAAGCTCTTGATTTTGACTTGATAAAACCTCTTTTTAAGCGAAGGCTTTTGACTTGATCCCATGTTTTACCAAAGTGAAATAAAATCTAGGGCGAATCAAAACTCCGACATCTATCATGGGTGGGATGGATGAATGCATGATGGAATGCATATGACACAGATGCAATCTAGAAAAGCGGGGGTCCGGGGAATTTGTCCCCTTCTTAGATACGACGTCTAGGGGTAGCAGAATGCCCCAACGCACGTTTTTAAGAAGGCGACACGGACCCTCCGTTGGTTTGTTTACAGAAGGGATCAAGACAGAACCCATATGCGATGCCTATGCAAAAGACACAATGCGGGAATGTACACAGTATGACGATATTTACTGAACATAAGCAAAAGGGTATATGATATTTATGCATGGCAGTGTGAAAAATGGCACGCAGCGTGTCTGCTCGTGCCCCTATTTAAAGGACCTATAAGGGAGAGAGCTAACTAGGCTTTTAGTGATAACCCCCAAGGTAGTCATATCTCTCTTGATGGTTTCTAGAGGTATCATCCTCTTTGAAGAACATACTGCAGCAGTAGGGACTACTAGCAACAATATGTTTTCAAAGAGAAAAACTCTAGATGAGGGTTCACTGTAATCAAGCAAGTCGGAGACCTAGCATGATCACAGATTCACCTCCACTCCTTATGTTCCCATGAACCCGGGTATAGGGCCCTTTTTTCACTCACAGTGTGTGCAAATAGTGTTGGTGTTTGTGTGCATCAAATGAATAAATATTTACCTCATGCATACATTCTAAAACACACTAAAAGCAACAAATAGTTTATATACACAAGAACATAAAACAAATAAAGGGAAACCAACAAAGGAGAAAGTCATGATAAAACATTGCACAAGATTAAATGGCCTAACTCTCTAAAAAACAGTCCCCAGTGGAGTCGCCAACTGTCGCAACCTACCCTTCGGCGGGAGGGCGACGCGTGACTCGCGGGATGCGTGTTCCACGAAAGGAATACGCGCGGAGTCGCCACCAACGTTTATTTGAGGAAAACGTCGGAAAAACCGGAAAAGACGCGATCTACGAACTTTTAAGTTGAAAGGTTCGGGAGTTGTATTTACGCACGGGGAAGGTATTAGCACCCCACACGTCCGTCCCAAGGGACGGCAGCCTTTAATCGAATGTGCAAACATGACTTTGATTTTTATGTTCCCTTTTATGTTCTTATATCCTTTATACCCTTTTTATATTTTTTTCTTTTTTGTGGTCGACAAGGGTGTTTCCCTTTGCTCCTACGTATTCCTCAATTTGTGATGAGGAAATCAGACCTACGTAGTTCTTTTGGAACAAAGTGTTTGGTTAAGTTATTTTTGTCTTTTTTTTTGTAAAATATGTTTTTTATTGAACAAAAGGTCATTTAAGGTGTTGAACCATTAAACGGTCTTTTGATTTTGAAAGGGGAGAAACGTTAAGGTGTTGGACCATTAACGATCTCTTGTTTTTGAAAGGAGAGAAACGTTAAGGCATTGGACCATTAACGATCTCTTGGGGTGGTCGACAAAAGCGGGGCTTTTGCTCCTACGTATCCTCAATGAGGAACTCAGACCTACGTAGTTCTTTCTTATCAAGCGATTCTTTTTTATTTTAAGAGGTGATCATTTTAAGGCGTTGGACCTTAAAAATGATCCATTTTACTTAGTGAGGAAATGAAATGACAAACTTCAAAAGCCTATTTTTTATGGACGAGCTTGACTAGGCGAATTGATTTTAGCCTTTAGTTTCACTTTAGTTATTAATCAATTCGATTAAGAATGAGAAATCCCAAAGAGAAAATGTCCACTTGATTTTCCGCTTTATTTTACCTAAAGATATTTTTTTGATTATTATATTATTTTTTACCTCTTTTTGATTTCCAACGTGGTTACGGCATGACCGAACGGTCGGAATTTATTTTAACCGAAGTTAATGGATAATACAATTCAAACGTTCGGTGGAAATTTATTTTATTTTTAAGTTAAGCGAGAAATGACTTAAGTAAAATGGCTTAAGCACGTCAACAGGGGGTATAAAAAGTAAACAAAACGAGAATAAAAATGCACGAAACACAATGTGGACCACTACGGGTACATAGAATGAATCGAAAAGCTTGGTTCGAGGTACTTACCCGTTGAAGATCGAAGAACGATGAAGAACGAATGAAGAACGTCGAAGAACGGTTCAAACCTTTGCGAGATTCCTCACGGAAAACGTTACGGAAACGTTTCGGAAGCGCCTCGGCTTAGATTTTCTTCACGGAAATAATTTTTCCAAGCAAATTCGAAAGAGAGAGAAGTGCCTAAGGGGCTGGACCCTTTCCTTCTTCATTTCCTCCCCTATTTATAGCAAAATAGGGGAGGTGGTTGCCGCCCAGCTCGCCCAGGCGAGCTCAGCTCGCCCAGGCGAGCAGGGTTGCTTCCTCCAGAAGCAACCGCCTTCTGGAGGAACCTTCTGGAGGGCCCAAGTGGGCCTGGGTGCTATTTGCACCCCCATTTTTACTAAGTACACCCCCCTCTGCTGTTTTTTGGTGATTCTTTTTTCGTAAAGTTACGGAAACTTACGAATTTCGTAACGATACTTGTTTTCTTTCCGTAATGTTACGGAACCTTGCGGATTACATAATCATCCCCTTTTTGACTTACGGAATGTTACGGAACCTCACTTAATTATGCAACGATGCTTCCATTTGATTTCCGGTGTGTCACGGAAACTTACGGATTGTGCATCAATATTTTTTTGGTTTTTCGGCATGTCCTGGAATTTCATAAATTGCCTAATGATGGGTGCCAAGCACCTCACGAGGACCAAAGAATGGTCGCACGTCATCAAGCAAAGGTCCCCGGACGAAATTAGGGTATGACAGTTGCCCCTCTTTACTTGTCTTTTATTGGAGATAAAAGGAAAGTAAAGATAAGACACTAATTTCGTTCCTCTCGATTTGACGAGAGTCGCAGGTGACCATAAAATCTCCACATGCAAATGACTTGTTGTTCCCAAAATTTCACAAATTGCCTAATGATGGGTGCCAAGCACCTCACAAGGACCAAAGAATGGTCGCTTGTCATCAAGCAAAGGTCCCCGAAAATCAGTGTATGACACTAATTTCGTTCCTCTCGTTTGACGAGAGTCGCGGGTGACCATGACTTGTCGCTCCTAGAATTTCACAAATTGCCTAATGATGGATGCCAAGCACCTCACAAGGACCAAAGAATGGTCGCATGTCATCAAGCAAAGGTCCCCGAAAATCAGTGTATGACACTAATTTCGCTCCTCTCGGTTGACGAGAGTCGCGGGTGACCATGAAATTTCCGCATGTAAATGACTTGTTGTTCCCGGAGGAACAAAAGGTGCAGAAGACTATGTCGGCCTCTGCATGCTATCAAGCGTTCTGTCTTACAGATAGCAAAAGAATGTTTATACGGATAACCACTCGGGTGTTTCTGCGTATCATCGGGCCCGCCGCCTCTAAATGATACAAGGGTGCAGAATGACCAAACTTGGTCTCTGCTTGTCATCGGGCCTGCCGCCTCTGGATGACAAAAGGGTGCGAATAACCATAAGGTATCTCCGCGTATCATGGGTGCAGAATGACCAAACTTGGTCTCTGCTTGTCATCGGGCCCGCCGCCTCTGGATGACAAAAGGGTGCGAATAACCATAAGGTATCTCCGCGTATCATGGGTGCAGAATGACCAAACTTGGTCTCTGCTTGTCATCGGGCCCGCCGCCTCTGGATGACAAAAGGGTGCGAATAACCATAAGGTATCTCCGCGTATCATGGGTGCAGAATGACCAAACTTGGTCTCTGCTTGTCATCGGGCCCGCCGCCTCTGGATGACAAAAGGGTGCGAATAACCATAAGGTATCTCCGCGTATCATGGGTGCAGAATGACCAAACTTGGTCTCTGCTTGTCATCGGGCCCGCCGCCTCTGGATGACAAAAGGGTGCGAATAACCATAAGGTATCTCCGCGTATCATGGGTGCAGAATGACCAAACTTGGTCTCTGCTTGTCATCGGGCCCGCCGCCTCTGGATGACAAAAGGGTGCGAATAACCATAAGGTATCTCCGCGTATCATGGGTGCAGAATGACCAAACTTGGTCTCTGCTTGTCATCGGGCCCGCCGCCTTTGGATGACAAAAAGGTGCGGATAACCGTAAGGTATCTCCGCGTATCATGGGTGCAGAATGACCAAACTTGGTCTCTGCTTGTCATCGGGCCCGCCGCCTCTGGATGACAAAAAGGTGCGGATAACCGTAAGGTATCTCCACGTATCATGGGTGCAGAATGACCAAACTTGGTCTCTGCTTGTCATCGGGCCCGCCGCCTCTGGATGACAAAAAGGTGCGCGTCACATGACCTCAGGGTCAGTATGACAAAGATTATGGGGCGGCCGACAAAAGCAAAGCTCTTGCTCCTACGTATCCTCCAATGAGGAACTCAGACCTACGTAGTTCTGGATAACTTGTGAGACTTGAAAAGTCTCCATCGGAAAATGATGACATCTCCGGAAAGGGCGCAGATGACCATATTGGTCTCTGCTCGTCAATCACACTTGGGGTCACTGAATGACGAGGTGCGGATAACCGTAAGGTGTCTCCGCGGGCTACTAGCTCTTGAGTCATGGCAACAAAAGGCGGTATGGTCGACAAAAGCGAGGCTTTTGCTCCTACGTATCCTCCAATGAGGAACTCAGACCTACGTAGTTCTGGATAACTTGTGAGACTTGAAAAAGTCTCGATATCCTACGGGACACAATCGGACATCCGAGTCAAAAGTTATTATCGTTTGACTTTTCTTAGAGCTTCCATTTTCAATTTCGAGCGTCTTGATACATTACAGGGCTCAATCAAACATCCGAATTAAAGGTTATTGTCGTTAGATTTTTGTCAGAGCTTCCATTTTCAATTACGAACGTCTCGATATCCTATGGGACACAAACGGACATCCGAGTCAAAAGTTATTGTCGTTTGACTTTGCTCAGATCTTCAGTTTTCAATTACGAGCGTCTCGATATATTATGGGCCTCAATCGGACATCTGAGTTAAAAGTTATTGTCGTTTGACTTTTCTTAGAGCTTCCGTTTTCAATTTCGAGCGTCTCGATATATTAGAGGGCTCAATAGAACATTCGAGTTAAAATTTATTGTCGTTTGATTTTCTCCGAGCTTCCGTTTTCAAATACGAGCGTCTCGATATCCTACGGGACACAATTGGACATCCGAGTAAAAAGTTATTGTCGTTTGACTTTTCTTAGACCTTCGGTTTTCAATTTCAAGCGTCTTGATATATTACAGGGCTCGATCAGGCATCCGAGTTAAAGGTTATTGTCGTTAGATTTTTCTTAGAGCTTCCGTTTTCAATTACGAGCGTCTCGATATCCTATGGCACACAATCGGACATCCGAGTTAAAAGTTATTGTCGTTTGAATTTGCTCAGAGCTTCACTTTTCAATTACGAGCGTCTCCATATATTACGGGACTCAATCGGACATCCGAGTTAAAAGTTATTGTCGTTTGACTTTTCTTAGAGCATCCGTTTTCAATTTCGAGCGTCTCGATCTATTACAAGGCTCAATAGAACATTCAAATTAAAACTTATTGTCGTTTGATTTTTCTAAGAGCTTCCGTTTTCAATTATGAGCGTCTCGATATCCTACGGGACTCAATCGGACATCCGTGTCAAAAGTTATTGTCGTTTGAATTTGCTCAGAGCTTCTGTTTTCAATTACGAGCGTCTCGATAACCTACGGGACACAATCGGACATCCGAGTCCAAAGTTATTGTCGTTTGACTTTTCTTAGAGCTTCCGTTTTCAATTACGAGCGTCTCGATATCCTACGGGACACAATCGGACATCCGAGTCAAAAGTTATTGTCGTTTTACTTCTCTTATCTTCTGTTTTCAATTTCGAGCGTCTCCATATATTAAAGGGCTCAATCGGACATCCGAGTTAAACGTTATTGTCCTTTGATTTTTCTCAGAGCTTCCGTTTTCAATTACGTGCGTCTCGATATACTACGGGACACAATTGGACATCCGAGTGAAAAGTTATTGTCGTTTGAATTTTCTCAGAGCTTCTGTTTTCAATTACGAGCGTCTCCATTTATTACGGGACTCAATCGGACATCCGAGTTAAAAGTTATTGTCGTTTGACTTTTCTTAGAGCTTCCGTTTTCAATTTCGAGCGTCTCGATATATTACAGGGCTCAATAGGACATCCGAGTTAAAACTTATTGTCGTTTGATTTTTCTCAGAGCTTCCGTTTTCAATTTTGAGCGTGTCGATATCCTATGGGACACAATCGGACATCCGATTCAAAAGTTATTGTTTTTTGAATTTGCTCAAAGCTTCAGTTTTCAATTACGAGCGTCTCGATATATTACGGGACTCAATCAGATATCAGAATTGAAAGTTTTTGTCATTTGATTTTTCATAGAGCTTCTGTTTTCAATTTTGAGCGTCTCGATATATTAAAGGGCTCAATCAGACATTCGAGTTAAAAGTTATTGTCGTTTGACTTTTCTCAGAGCTTCCGTATTCAATTACGAGCATCTCGATATCCTACGAGACACAATCGAACATCCGACTCAAAAGTTATTGTCGTTTGAATTTGCTCAAAGCTTCAATTTTCAATTACCAGCGTCTCAATATATTACGGGACTCAATCAGACATCCGACTTGAAAGTTATTATCATTTGACTTTTCATAGAGCTTCCGTTTTCAATTTCGAGCGTCTCAATATATTAAAGGGCTCAATCGGACATCCGAGTTAAAAGTTATTGTCGTTTGATTTTTCTAAGAGCTTCTGTTTTCAATTATGAGCGTCTCGATATCCTATGGGACACAATCGGACATCCGAGTGAAAAGTTATTGTCGATTGAATTTGCACAGAGCTTTAGTTTTCAATTACGAGCGTCTCGATATATTACGGGACACAATCGGACATCCGAGTTAAATGATATTGTCGTTTGACTTTTCTTAGAGCTTCCGTTTTCAATTTTGAGCGTCTCGATATATTACAGGGCTCAATAGGACATCCGAGTTAAAACTTATTGACGTTTGATTTTGCTCAAAGCTTCATTTTTCAATTACGAGCGTCTCGATATATTATGGGACTCAATCGGACATCCGTGTCAAAAGTTATTGTCGTTTGAATTTGCTCAGACCTTCTGATTTCAATTACGAGCGTGTCGATATATTACGAGACTATATCGGACATCCGAGTCAAAAGTTATTGTCGTTTGACTTTTCTTAGAGCTTCCGTTTTCAATTTCGAGCGTCTCGATATATTACAGGGTTCAATCGGACATCCGAGTTAAAAGTTATTGTCGTTTGATTTTTCTCAAAGCTTCCGTTTTCAATTACGAGCGTCTCGATATCTTACGGGACACAATCGAACATCCGAGTCAAAAGTTATTGTCGTTTGACTTTTCTTAGAGCTTCCGTTTTCAATTTCGAGCGTCTCGATATATTACAGGGCTCGATCAGACATCCGAGTTAAAGGTTATTGTCGTTTGATTTTCTCCGAGCTTCCGTTTTCAATTACGAGCGTCTCGATATCCTACGGGACACAATCGGACATCCGAGTGAAAAGTTATTGTCGTTTGACTTTTCTTAGAGCTTCCGTTTTCAATTTCGAGCGTCTCGATATATTACAGGGTTCAATCGGACATCCGAGTTAAAAGTTATTGTCGTTTGCTTTTTCTCAGAGCTTCCGTTTTCAATTACGAGCGTCTCGATATCCTACGGGACACAATCGGACATCCGAGTGAAAAGTTATTGTCGTTTGACTTTTCTTAGAGCTTCCGTTTTCAATTTCGAGCGTCTCGATATATTACAGGGCTCAATAGGACATCCGAGTCAAAAGTTATTGTCGCTTGACTTTTCTTAGAGCTTCCGTTTTCAATTTCGAGCTTCTTGATATATTACAGGGCTCGATCAGACATCCGAGTTAAAGGTTATTGTCGTTTGATTGTTCATAGATCTTCCGTTTTCAATTATGAGCGTCTCGATATCCTACGAGACTCAATCGGACATCCGTGTCAAAAGTTATTGTCGTTTGAATTTGCTAAGAGCTTCTGTTTTCAATTACGAGCGTCTCGATATATTACGAGACTATATCGGACATCCGAGTCAAAAGTTATTGTCGTTTGACTTTTCTTAGAGCTTCCGTTTTCCATTTCGAGCGTCTCGATATATTACAGGGTTCAATCGGACATCCGAGTTAAAAGTTATTGTCGTTTGATTTTTCTCAAAGCTTCCGTTTTCAATTACGAGCGTCTCGATATCCTACGGGACACAATCGAACATCCGAGTCAAAAGTTATTGTCGTTTGACTTTTCTTAGAGCTTCCGTTTTCAATTTCGAGCGTCTCGATATATTACAGGGCTCGATCAGACATCCGAGTTAAAGGTTATTGTCGTTTGATTTTCTCCGAGCTTCCGTTTTCAATTACGAGCGTCTCGATATCCTACGGGACACAATCGGACATCCGAGTGAAAAGTTATTGTCGTTTGAATTCTCTTAGATCTTCCGTTTTCAATTTCGAGCGTCTTGATATATTACAGGGCTCGATCAGACATCCGAGTTAAATGTTATTGTCGTTTGATTTTTCTCAGAACTTCCGTTTTCAATAACGAGCATCTCGATATCCTATGGGACACAATCGCACATCCGATTCAAAAGTTATTGTCGTTTGAATTTGCTCAAAGCTTCAGTTTTCAATTACGAGCGTCTCGATATATTACGGGACTCAATCAGATATCCGAATTGAAAGTTTTGGTCATTTGACTTTTCATAGAGCTTCGTTTTCAATTTCGAGCGTCTCGATATATAAAGGGCTCAATCAGACATTCGAGTTAAAAGTTATTGTCGTTTGATTTTTCTCAGAGCTTCCGTTTTCAATTACGAGCGTCTCGATATCCTACGA
>NC_038242.2:31337370-31338535 GCF_000004515.6 Glycine max
TTTAAAATTAGGAGCACTTCGGTATTTTCGGGGCTCATTCGAACTTCGGAATAAAAAGTTATTGTCATTGGCTTTTTTAAAGAGCTTCCGTTTTCATTTTCGAGGGGCTCCTTATATTTAAGGGCCCACCGACATCCGAGTTAAAAGTAATTGTCGTTTGTTTTTCTCAGAGCTCCGTTTCAATTACGTGCGTCTCGTAATCCTACGGGACACAATTGGCATCCGAGTGAAAAGTCATTGTCGTTTGAAATTTCTCAAAGCTCCTGTTTTCAATTACGAGCGTCTCCATTTATTACGGGACCCAATCGAACATCCGATTTAAAAGTTGTGTTCGTTTAACTTTTCTTAGAGCTCCCCTTTTCAATTTCGAGCGTCTCGATATATTACAGGGCTCAATACGACATCCGAGTTAAAACTTATTGTCGTTTGATTTTTCTCCCGAGCTTCCGTTTTCAATTACGAGCATGTCGATATCCTACGGGACACAATCGGACATCCGAGTGAAAAGTTATTGTCGTTTGACTTTTCTTGGAGCTTCCGTTTTCAATTTCTTTTTACTCGACTCACTATAGGGTCCAATCGGACATTCGAGTTAAAAGTTATTGTCGTTTGCTTTTTCTCAGAGCTTCCGTTTTCAATTACGAGCGTCTCGATATCCTACGGGACTCAATCGGACATCTGAGTTAAAAGTTATTGTCGTTTGACTTTTCTTAGAGCTTCCGTTTACAATTTCCGCGTCTCAATATATTACAGAGCTCAATAGGACATCCGAGTCAAAAGTTATTGTCGCTTGACTTTTCTTAGAGCTTCCGTTTTCAATTTCGAGCTTCTTGATATATTACAGGGCTCGATCAGACATCCGATTTAAAGGTTATTGTCGTTTGATTGTTCATAGATCTTCCGTTTTCAATTATGAGCGTCTCGATATCCTACGAGACTCAATCAGACATCCGTGTCAAAAGTTATTGTCGTTTGAATTTGCTAAGAGCTTCTGTTTTCAATTACGAGCGTCTCGATATATTACGATACTATATCGGACATCCGAGTCAAAAGTTATTGTCGTTTCACTTTTCTTAGAGCTTCCGTTTTCAATTTCGAGTGTCTCGACATATTACAGGGCTCAATAGGACATCCGAGTTAAAAGTTATTGTCGTTTAATTTTTCT
>NC_038242.2:31338778-31339869 GCF_000004515.6 Glycine max
TGTCAAAGGTTATTGTCGTTTGAATTTGCTAAGAGCTTCGGTTTTCAATTACGAGCGTCTCGATATATTACGAGACTATATCGGACATCCGAGTCAAAAGTTATTGTCGTTTGACTTTTCTTAGAGCTTCCGTTTTCAATTTCGAGCGTCTCGATATATTACAGGGTTCAATCGGACATCCGAGTTAAAAGTTATTGTCGTTTGATTTTTCTCAGAGCTTCCGTTTTCAATTACGAGCGTCTCGATATCCTACGGGACACAATCGAACATCCGACTCAAAAGTTATTGTCGTTTGAATTTGCTCAAAGCTTCAGTTATAAATTACGAGCATCTCGATATATTACGGGACTCAATCAGAACTCCGAATTGAAAGTTATTGTCATTTGACTTTTTATAGAGCTTCCGTTTTCAATTTCGAGCGTCTCCATATATTAAAGGGCTCAATCGGACATCCGAGTTAAAAGTTATTGTCGTTTGATTTTTCTCAGAGCTTCCGTTTTCAATTACGTGCGTCTCGATATCCTACGGGACACAATTGGACATCCGAGTGAAAAGTCATTGTCGTTTGAATTTTCTCAGAGCTTCTGTTTTCAATTACGAGCGTCTCCATTTATTACGGGACTCAATCGAACATCCGAGTTAAAAGTTATTGTCGTTTGACTTTTCTTAGAGCTTCCGTTTTCAATTTCGAGCGTCTCGATATATTACAGGGCTCAATACGACATCCGAGTTAAAACTTATCGTCGTTTGATTTTTCTCCGAGCTTCCGTTTTCAATTACGAGCATGTCGATATCCTACGGGACACAATCGGACATCCGAGTGAAAAGTTATTGTCGTTTGACTTTTCTTGGAGCTTCCGTTTTCAATTTCGAGCGTCTCGATATATTACAGGGTCCAATCGGACATTCGAGTTAAAAGTTATTGTCGTTTGCTTTTTCTCAGAGCTTCCGTTTTCAATTACGAGCGTCTCGATATCCTACGGGACTCAATCGGACATCTGAGTTAAAAGTTATTGTCGTTTGACTTTTCTTAGAGCTTCCGTTTTCAATTTCGAGCGTCTCGATATATTACAGGGCTCAATAGGACATCT
>NC_038242.2:31341476-31347819 GCF_000004515.6 Glycine max
TGAGCGTCTAGATATCCTACGAGACTCAATCAGACATCCGTGTCAAAAGTTATTGTCGTTTGAATTTGCTAAGAGCTTCTGTTTCAATTACGAGCGTCTCGATATATTACGATACTATATCGGACATCCGAGTCAAAAGTTATTGTCGTTTCACTTTTCTTAGAGCTTCCGTTTTCAATTTCGAGTGTCTCGACATATTACAGGGCTCAATAGGACATCCGAGTTAAAAGTTATTGTCAGTTTGATTTTTCTCAGAACTTCCGTTTACAAATTGCGAGCATCTCGATATCCTTTGGGACACAATCAGACATCCGATTCAAAAGTTATTGTCGTTAGAATTTGCTCAAAGACTTCCGTTTTCAATTACCAGCGTCTCGATATATTACGGGAGTCAATCAGACATCCGAATTGAAAGTTATTGTCATTTGATTGTTCATAGAGCTTCCATTTTCAATGATGAGTGTCTCGATATCCTACGAGACTCAATCGGACATCCGTGTCAAAAGTTATTGTCGTTTGAATTTGCTAAGAGCTTCGGTTTTCAATTACGAGCGTCTCGATATATTACGAGACTATATCGGACATCCGAGTCAAAAGTTATTGTCGTTTGACTTTTCTTAGAGCTTCCGTTTTCAATTACGAGCGTCTCGATATCCTACGGGACATAATCGAACATCCGACTCAAAAGTTATTGTCGTTTGAATTTGCTCAAAGCTTCAGTTATAAATTACGAGCATCTCGATATATTACTGGACTCAATCAGAACTCCGAATTGAAAGTTATTGTCATTTGACTTTTTATAGAGCTTCCATTTTCAATTTCGAGCGTCTCGATATATTACAGGGTTCAATCGGACATCCGAGTTAAAAGTTATTGTCGTTTGATTTTTCTCAGAGCTTCCGTTTTCAATTACGAGCGTCTCGATATCCTACGGGACATAATCGAACATCCGACTCAAAAGTTATTGTCGTTTGAATTTGCTCAAAGCTTCAGTTATAAATTACGAGCATCTCGATATATTACTGGACTCAATCAGAACTCCGAATTGAAAGTTATTGTCGTGTGACTTTTTATAGAGCTTCCGTTTTCAATTTCGAGCGTCTCCATATATTAAAGGGCTCAATCGGACATCCGAGTTAAAGTATTGTCGTTTGGATTTTTCTCAGAACTTCCGTTTTCAATAACGAGCATCTCGATATCCTATGGGACACAATCGCACATCCGATTCAAAAGTTATTGTCGTTTGAATTTCCTCAAAGCTTCAGTTTTCAACTACGAGCGTCTCGATATATTACGGGACTCAATCAGATATCCGAATTGAAAGTTTTTGTCATTTGACTTTTCATAGAGCTTCTGTTTTCAATTTCGAGCGTCTCGATATATTAAAGGGCTCAATCAGACATTCGAATTAAAAGTTATTGTCGTTTGATCGTCTCGATATCCTACGAGACACAATCGAACATCCGACTCAAAAGTTATTGTCATTTGAATTTGCTCAAAGCTTCAGTTTTCAATTACCAGCGTCTCGATATATTACGGGACTCAATCAGACATCCGAATTGAAAGTTATTATCATTTGACTTTTCGTAGAACTTCCGTTTTCAATTTCGAGCGTCTCGATATATTAAAGGGCTCAATCGGACATCCGAGTTAAAAGTTATTGTCGTTTGATTTTTCTAAGAGCTTCTGTTTTCAATTACGAGCGTCTCGATATCCTACGGGACACAATCGGACATCCGAGTCAAAAGTTATTGTCGTTTGAATTTGCACAGAGCTTTAGTTTTCAATTACGAGCGTCTCGATATATTACAGGGCTCGATCAGACATCCGAGTTAAAGGTTATTGTCGTTTGATTGTTCGTAGAGCTTCCGTTTTCAATTATGAGCGTCTAGATATCCTACGAGACTCAATCAGACATCCGTGTCAAAAGTTATTGTCGTTTGAATTTGCTAAGAGCTTCTATTTTCAATTACTAGCGTCTCGATATATTACGAGACGATATCGGACATCCGAGTCAAAAGTTATTGTCGTTTCACTTTTCTTAGAGCTTCCGTTTTCAATTTTGAGCGTCTCGACATATTACAGGGCTCAATAGGACATCCGAGTTAAAAGTTATTGTCGTTTGATTTTTCTCAGAACTTCCGTTTTCAATTACGAGCATCTCGATATCCTTTGGGACACAATCAGACCACCGATTCAAAAGTTATTGTCGTTTGAATTTTCTCAAAGCTTCAGTTTTCAATTACCAGCGTCTCGATATATTACGGGAGTCAATCGGACATCCGAATTGAAAGTTATTGTCATTTGACTGTTCATAGAGCTTCCGTTTTCAATTATGAGCGTCTCAATATCCTACGAGACTCAATCGGAGATCCGTGTCAAAAGTTATTGTCGTTTGAATTTGTTAAGAGCTTCTGTTTTCAATTACGAGCGTCTCGATATATTACGAGACTATATCGGACATCCGAGTCAAAAGTTATTGTCGTTTGACTTTTCTTAGAGCTTCCGTTTTCAATTTCGAGCGTCTCGATCTATTACAGGGTTCAATCGGACATCCGAGTTAAAAGTTATTGTTGTTTGATTTTTCTCAGAGCTTCCGTTTTCAATTACGAGCGTCTCGATATCCTACGGGACACAATCAAACATCCGAGTCAAAAGTTATTGTCGTTTGACTTTTCTTAGAGCTTCCGTTTTCAATTTCGAGCGTCTTGATATATTACAGGGCTCGATCAGACATCCGAGTTAAAGGTTATTGTCGTTTGATTTTCTCCGAGCTTCCGTTTTCAATTACGAGCGTCTCGATATCCTACGGGACACAATGGGACATCCGAGTGAAAAGTTATTGTCGTTTGACTTTTCTTGGAGCTTCCGTTTTCAATTTCGAGCGTCTCGATATATTACAGAGTTCAATCGGACATTCGAGTTAAAGTTATTGTCGTTTGCTTTTTCTCAGAGCTTCCGTTTTCAATTACGAGCGTCTCGATTTCCTACGGGACTCAATCGGACATCTGAGTTAAAAGTTATTGTCGCTTGACTTTTCTTAGAGCTTCCGTTTTCAATTTCGAGCTTCTTGATATATTACAGGGCTCGATCAGACATCCGAGTTAAAGGTTATTGTCGTTTGATTGTTGATAGATCTTCCATTTTCAATTATGAGCGTCTCGATATCCTATGAGACTCAATCGGACATCCGTGTGAAAAGTTATTGTCGTTTGAATTTGCTAAGAGCTTCTGTATTCAATTACGAGCGTCTCGATATATTACGAGACTATATCGGACATCCGAGTCAAAAGTTATTGTCGTTTCACTTTTCTTAGAGCTTCCGTTTTCAATTTCGAGTGTCTCGACATATTACAGGGCTCAATAGGACATCCGAGTTAAAAGTTATTGTCGTTTGATTTTTCTTAGAACTTCCGTTTTCAATTACGAGCATCTCGATATCCTTTGGGACACAATCAGACCACCGATTCAAAAGTTATTGTCGTTTGAATTTTCTCAAAGCTTTAGTTTTCAATTACCAGCGTCTCGATATATTACGGGAGTCAATCAGACATCCGAATTGAAAGTTATTGTCATTTGACTGTTCATAGAGCTTCCGTTTTCAATTATGAGCGTCTCGATATCCTACGAGACTCAATCGGAGATCCGTGTCAAAAGTTATTGTCGTTTGAATTTGCTAAGAGCTTCTGTTTTCAATTACAAGCGTCTCGATATATTACGAGACTATATCGGACATCCGAGTCAAAAGTTATTGTCGTTTGACTTTTCTTAGAGCTTCCGTTTTCAATTTTGAGCGTCTCGATCTATTACAGGGTTCAATCGGACATCCGAGTTAAAAGTTATTGTCGTTTGATTTTTCTCAGAGCTTCCGTTTTCAATTACGAGCGTCTCGATATCCTACGGGACACAATCGAACATCCGACTCAAAAGTTATTGTCGTTTGAATTAGCTCAAAGCTTCAGTTATAAATTACGAGCATCTCGATATATTACGGGACTCAATCAGAACTCTGAATTGAAAGTTATTGTCATTTGACTTTTTATAGAGCTTCCGTTTTCAATTTCGAGCGTCTCGATATATTAAAGGGCTCAATCGGACATCCGAGTTAAAAGTTATTGTCGTTTGATTTTTCTCAAAGCTTCCGTTTTGAATTACGAGCGTCTCGATATCCTACGGAACACAATCGGACATCCGAGTGAAAAGTTATTGTCGTTTGACTTTTCTTGGAGCTTCCGTTTTCAATTTCGAGGGTCTCGATATATTACAGGGCACGATCAGACATTTGAGTTAAAGGTTATTGTCGTTTGATTTTCTCCGAGCTTCCGTTTTCAATTACGAGCGTCTGGATATCCTACGGGACACAATCGGACATTCGAGTCAAAAGTTATTCTCGTTTGACTTTTATTAGAGCTTCCGTTTTCAATTTCGAGCGTCTCGATATATTACAGGGTTCAATCGGACATCCGAGTTAAAAGTTATTATTGTTTGATTTTTCTCAGAGCTTCCGTTTTCAATTCCGAGGGTCTCGATTATTAGAGGGCACAATAGGACATCCGAGTTAAAACTTATTGTCGTTTGATTTTCTCCGAGCTTTCGTTTTCAATTACGAGCGTCTCGATATCCTACGGGACACAATCGGACATCCGAGTCAAAATTTATTGTCGTTTGACTTTTCTCAGAGCTTCCGTTTTCAATTACGAGCGTCTCGATATCCTACGGGACACAATCAAACATCCGAGTCAAAAGTTATTGTCGTTTGACTTTTCTTAGAGCTTCCGTTTTCAATTTCGAACGTCTTGATATATTACAGGGCTCGATCAGACATTCGAGTTAAAGGTTATAGTCGTTTGATTTTCTCCGAGCTTCCATTTTCAATTACGAGTGTCTCGATATCCTACGGGACACAATCGGACATCCGAGTGAAAAGTTATTGTCGTTAGACTTTTCCGAGAGCTTCCGTTTTCAATCTCGAGCGTCTCGATATATTACAGAGTTCAATCGGACATTCGAGTTAAAGTTATTGTCGTTTGCTTTTTCTCAGAGCTTCCGTTTTCAATTTCGAGCGTCTCGATATATTACGAGGCTCAATAGGACATCCAAGTTAAAACTTATTGTCGTTTGATTTTCTCCGAGCTTCCGTTTTCAATTACGAGCGTCTCGATATCCTACGGGACACAATCGGACGTCCGAGTCAAACGTTATTGTCGTTTGACTTTTCTTAGAGCTTCCGTTTTCAATTTCGAGGGTCTCGATATATTACAGGGCTCGATCAGACATTTGAGTTAAAGGTTATTGTCGTTTGATTTTCTCCGAGCTTCCCGTTTTCAATTACGAGCGTCTCGATATCCTACGGGACACAATCGGACATCCGAGTCAAAAGTTATTCTCGTTTGACTTTTATTAGAGCTTCCGTTTTCAATTTCGAGCGTCTCGATATATTACAGGGTTCAATCGGACATCCGAGTTAAAAGTTATTGTTGTTTGATTTTTCTCAGAGCTTCCGTTTTCAATTCCGAGGGTCTCGATTTTTAGAGGGCACAATAGGACATCCGATTTAAAACTTATATTCGTTTGATTTTCTCCGAGCTTTCGTTTTCAATTACGAGCGTCTCGATATCCTACGGGACACAATCGGACATCCGAGTCAAAAGTTATTGTCGTTTGACTTTTCTCAGAGCTTCCGTTTTCAATTGCGAGCGTCTCAATATCCTACAGGACTCAATCGGACATCTGAGTTAAAAGTTATTGTCGTTTGACTTTTCTTAGATCTTACGTTTTCAATTTCGAGCGTCTCGATATATTACAGGGCTCAATAGTACATCCAAGTTAAAACTTATTGTCGTTTGATTTTCTCCGAGCTTCTGTTTTCAATTAGGAGCGTCTCGATATCCTACGGGACACAATCGAACATCCGAGTCAAAAGTTATTGTCGTTTGACTTTTCTTAGAGCTTCCGTTTTCAATTTCGAGCGTCTTGATCTATTACAGGGCTCGATCAGACATCCGGGTTAAAGGTTATTGTCGTTAGATTTTTCTCATAGCTTCTGTTTTCAATTACGAGCGTCTCGATATCCTACGGGACACAATCGGACATCCGAGTCAAAATTTATTGTCGTTTGAATTTGCTCAGAGCTTCACTTTTCAATTACGAGAGTCTCCATATATTACAGGACTCAATCGAACATCCGAGTTGAAAGTTATTGTCGTTTGACTTTTCTTAGAGCATACGTTTTCAATTTCGAGCGTCTCGATATATTACAGGGCTCAATAGGACATCCGAGTTAAAACTTATTGCCGTTTGTTTTTTCTCAGAGCTTCCGTTTTCAATTATGAGCGTCTCGATA
>NC_038242.2:31347936-31348911 GCF_000004515.6 Glycine max
AGCCAAAAGTTATGTCGTTTGACTTTGCTAGGAAGCTTCCGTTTTCATTTCGAGCGTCTCGATATATTACAGAGTTCAATCGGACATTCGAGTTAAAGTTATGTCGTTGCTTTTTCTCAGAGCTTCTGTTTTCAATTACGAGCCGTCTCGATATCCTACGGGGACTCAATCGAACATCTGAGTTAAAAGTTATTGTTGTTTGACTTTTCTAGAGCTTCCGTTTTCAATTTTGAGCGTCTCGATATATTACAGGGCTCAATAGGACATCCGAGTCAAAAGTTATTGTCGCTTGACTTTTCTTAGAGCTTCCGTTTTCAATTTCGAGGGTCTCGATATATTACAGGGCTCGATCAGACATTTGAGTTAAAGGTTATTGTCGTTTGATTTTCTCCGAGCTTCCGTTTTCAATTACGAGCGTCTTGATATCCTACGGGACACAATCGGACATCCGAGTCAAAAGTTATTCTCGTTTGACTTTTATTAGAGCTTCCGTTTTCAATTTCGAGCGTCTCGATATATTACAGGGTTCAATCGGACATCCGAGTTAAAAGTTATTGTTGTTTGATTTTTCTCAGAGCTTCCGTTTTCAATTCCGAGGGTCTCGATTATTAGAGGGCACAATAGGACATCCGAGTTAAAACTTATATTCGTTTGATTTTCTCCGAGCTTTCGTTTTCAATTACGAGCGTCTCGATATCCTACGGGACACAATCGGACATCCGAGTCAAAAGTTATTGTCGTTTGACTTTTCTCAGAGCTTCCGTTTTCAATTGCGAGCGTCTCAATATCCTACAGGACTCGATCAGACATCCGAGTTAAAGGTTATTGTCGTTAGATTTGTCTCAGAGCTTCCGTTTTCAATTACGAACGTCTCGATATCCTACGGGACACAATCAGACATGCGAGTCAAAAGTTATTGTCGTTTGAATTTGCTCAGAGCTTCACTTTTCAATTACGAGCGTCTCCATATATTAC
>NC_038242.2:31349011-31352734 GCF_000004515.6 Glycine max
TCCTCGATATATTATACGGGCTCAATAGGACATCCGAGTCGAAAGTTATTGTCGCTTGACTTGTCCTAGAGCTTCCGTTGTCAACTTTCGAGCGTCTGGATATATTACAGGGCTCAATCAGACATCCGGTGTTTAACGGTTACTTGTCGTCTGAGACGTCATAGATCTTCCGTTTTCAATTACGAGCGTCTTGATATCCTACGAGACTCAATCAGACATCCGTGTCAAAACGTTATTGTCGTTTGAATTTGCTAAGAGCTTCCGTTTTCAATCTACGAGCGTCTCGATATATTACGATACTCTATCGGACATCCGAGTCAAAAGTTATCGTCGTTTCACTTTTCCTAGAGCTTCCGTTGTCAAGTTCGAGTGTCTCGACATATTACAGGGCTCAATAGGACATCCGAGTTAAAAGTTATTGTCGTTTGATTTTTCTCAGAACTTCCGTTTTCAATTGCGAGCATCTCGATATCCTTTGGGACACAATCAGACATCCGATTCAAAAGTTATTGTCGTTTGAATTTGCTCAGAGCTTCAGTTTTCAATTACCAGCGTCTCGATATATTACGGGAGTCAATCAGACATCCGAATTGAAAGTTATTGTCATTTGATTGTTCATAGAGCTTCCATTGTCAATGATGAGTGTCTCGATATCCTACGAGACTCAATCGGACATCCGTGTCAAAAGTTATTGTCGTTTGAATTTGCTAAGAGCTTCGGTTTTCAATTACGAGCGTCTCGATATATTACGAGACTATATCGGACATCCGAGTCAAAAGTTATTGTCGTTTGACTTTTCTTAGAGCTTCCGTTTTCAATTACGAGCGTCTCGATATCCTACGGGACATAATCGTACATCCGACTCAGAGTTATTGTCGTTGATTGCTCATAGAGCATCCGTTTTCAATTTCGAGCGTCTCGATATATTACAGGGCTCAATAGGACATCCGAGTTAAAAGTTATTGTCGTTTGATTTTTCTCAGAGCTTCCGTTTTCAATTACGAGCGTCTCAATATCCTACGGGACACAATCGGACATCCGAGTCAAAATTTATTGTCGTTTGAATTTGCTCAGAGCTTCAGTTTTCAATTAAGAGCGTCTCGATATATTACGGGACTCAATCGGACATCCGAGTTAAAAATTATTGTCGTTTGATTTTTCTCAGAGCTTCCGTTTTCAATTATGTGCGTCTCGATATCCTACGGGACACAATCGGACATCCGAGTCAAAAGTTATTGTCGTTTGAATTTGCTCAGAGCTTCAGTTTTCAATTACGAGCGTGTCCATATATTACGGGACTCAATCAGACTTCCGAGTTGAAAGTTATTGTCATTTGACTTTTCATAGAGCTTCTGTTTTCAATTTCGAGCGTCTCGATATATTACAGGGCTCAATCGGACATCCGAGTTAAAAGTTATTGTCGTTTGATTTTTCTAAGAGCTTCAGTTTTCAATTACGAGCGTCTCGATATCCTACGGGACACAATCGGACATCCGAGTCAAACGTTATTGTCCGTTCGACTTTTCCTAAGATCTTTCCATTTTCAATTTCGAGCGTCTTGATATATTACAGGGCTCGATCAGACATCCGGTTTAAAGGTTATTGTTCGTTAGATTTTTCTCATAGCTTCCGTTTTCAATTACGAGCGTCTCGATATCCTACAGGACACAATCGGACATCCGAGTCAAAAGTTATTGTCGTTTGAATTTGCTCAGAGCTTCACTTTACAATTTCGAGCGTCTTGATATATTACAGGGCTCGATCAGACATCCGAGTTAAAAGTTATTGTCATTTGACTTTTCATAGAGCTTTCGTTTTCAATTTCGAGCGTCTCGATATATTACAGGGCTCAATAGGACATCCGAGTTAAAACTTATTGCCGTTTGATTTTTCTCAGAGCTTCCGTTTTGAATTATGAGCGTCTCCATATCCTACGGGACTCAATCGGAAATCCCTGTCAAAAGTTATTGTCGTTTGATTTTTCTCAGAGCTTCCGTTTTCAATTACGAGCGTCTCGATATCCTTCGGGACACAATCGGACATCCGAGTCAAAAGTTATTGTCGCTTGACTTTTCTTAGTGCTTCCCTTCCTCAATTTTGAGCGTACTGATATATTACAGGGCTCACCCCTGCATCCGAGTTAATGGTTATTGTCGTTTGATTTTCTCCAAGCTTCCGTTTTCAAGTACGAGCGTCTCGATATCCTACGAGACACAATCGGACATCCGAGTCAAAATTTATTCTCGTTTGACTTTTCTTAGAGCTTCCGTTTTCAATTTCGAGCGTCTCGTTAAATTACAGGGTTCAATCGGACATCCGAGTTAAAAGTTATTGCCGTTTGATTTTTTTCAGAGCTTCCGTTTTCAATTTCGAGCGTCTCGATATATTAGAGGGCTCAATAGGACATCCGAGTTAAAACTTATTGTCGTTTGATTTTTCTAAGAGCTTCAGTTTTCAATTACGAGTGTCTCGATATAATACGGGACACAATCGGTCATCCCAAGTCAAAAGTTATTGTCGTTTGAATTTGCGCAGAGCTTTAGTTTTCAATTACGAGCGTCTCGATATATTACGGGACACAATTGGACATCCGAGTTTAATGATATTGTCGTTTGACTTTTCTTAGAGCTTCCGTTTTCAATTTCGAGCGTCTCGATATATTAAAGGGCTCAATCGGACATCCGAGTTAAAAGTTATTGTAGTTTGATTTTTCTAAGAGCTTCAGTTTTCAATTACGAGTGTCTCGATATCCTACGGGACACAATCGGACATCCGAGTGAAACGTTATTGTCGTTTGACTTTTCTTAGAGCTTTAGTTTTCAATTTCGAGCGTCTCGATATATTACAGGGCTCGATCAGACATCCGGGTTAAAGGTTATTGTCGTTAGATTTTTCTCATAGCTTCCGTTTTCAATTACGAGCATCTCGATATCCTACGGGACACAATCGGACATCCGAGTCAAAAGTTATTGTCGTTTGAATTTGCTCAAAGCTTCAGTTTTCAATTACCAGAGTCTCGATATATTACGGGACCCAATCAGACATCCGAATTGAAAGTTATTGTCATTTGACTTTTCATAGAGCTACCGTTTTCAATTTCGAGCGTCTCGATATATTAAAGGGCTCAATCGGACATCCGAGTTAAAAGTTATTGTCGTTTGATTTTTCTAAGAGCTTCAGTTTTCAATTACGAGTGTCTCGATATAATACGGGACACAATCGGTCATCCGAGTCAAAAGTTATTGTCGTTTGAATTTGCGCAGAGCTTTAGTTTCAATTACGAGCGTCTCGATATATTACGGGACACAATCGGACATCCCAGTTTAATGATATTGTCGTTTGACTTTCCTTATAGCTTCCGTTTTCAATTTCCAGCGTTTCAATATATTACAAGGCTCAATAGGACATCCAAGTTAAAACATATTGTCGTTTGATTTTCTCCGAGCTTCCATTTTCCATTACCAGCGTCTCGATATCCTACGGGACACAATCGGACATCCGAGTCAAACGTTATTGTCGTTTGACTTTTCTTAGAGCTTTAGTTTTCAATTTTAAGCGTCTTGATATATTACAGGGCTCGATCAGACATCCGGGTTAAAGGTTATTGTCGTTAGATTATTCTCATAGCTTCCGTTTTCTATTACGAGCGTCTCGATATCCTACAGGACACACTGTTACAGCCGAACAAAAACTTATTATCGTTTGAATTTACTCAGAACTTCC
>NC_038242.2:31370935-31371912 GCF_000004515.6 Glycine max
CTTAGAGCATCCGTTTTCAATTTCGAGCGTCTCGATATATTACAGGGTATAATAGGACATCCGAGCTAAAACTTATTGCCGTTATTTTTTTCTCAGAGCTTCTGTTTTCAATTATGAGCATCTCGATATCCTACGGGACTCAATCGGACATCCGTGTCAAAAGTTATTGTTGTTTGAATTTGCTCAGAGCTTTTGATTTCAATTACGAGTGTCTCGATATATTACGAGACTATATCGGACATCCGAGTCAAAAGTTATTGTCGTTTGACTTTTCTTAGAGCTTCCGTTTTCAATTTCGAGCGTCTTGATATATTACAGGGTTCAATTGGACATCCGAATTAAATGTTATTGTCGTTTGATTTTTCTCAGAGCTTCCGTTTTCAGTTACGAGCGTCTCGATATCCTACGGGACACAATCGAACATCTGACTCAAAAGTTATTGTCGTTTCAATTTGCTCAAAGCTTCAGTTTTCAATTACGAGCGTCTCGATATATTACGGGACTCAATCAGACATCCGAATTGATAGTTATTGTCATTTGACTTTTCATAGAGCATCCGTTTTCAATTTCTAGCGTCTCGATATATTACAGGACTCAATCGGACATCCGTGTCAAAAGTTATTGTCGTTTGAATTTGCTTAGAGTTTCTGATTTCAATTACCAGTGTCTCGATATATTACGAGACTATATCGGACATCCGAGTCAATAGTTATTGTCGTTTGACTTTTCTAAGAGCTTCCGTTTTCAATTTCGATCGTCTTGATCTATTACAGGGCTCGATCAGACATCCGGGTTAAAGGTTATTGTCGTCTGATTTTTCTCAGATTCTTCCGTTTTCAATTATGTGCGTCTCGATATCCTACGGGACGCAATCGGACATCCGAGTCAAAAGTTATTGTCGTTTGAATTTGCTCAGAGCTTTAGTTTTCAATTACGAGCGTGTCCATATATTACCGGGACTCAATCGGACATCCGAG
>NC_038242.2:31374090-31375696 GCF_000004515.6 Glycine max
CATCCGAGTTTAATGATATTGTCGTTTGACTTTTCTTAGAGCTTCCGTTTTCAATTTCGAGCGTCTCGATATATTAAAGGGCTCAATCGGACATCCGAGTTAAAAGTTATTGTCGTTTGATTTTTCTAAGAGCTTCAATTTTCAATTACGAGTGTCTCGATATCCTACGGAACACAATCGGACAGCCGAGTCAAACGTTATTGTCGTTTGACTTTTCTTAGAGCTTTAGTTTTCAATTTCGAGCGTCTCGATATATTACAGGGCTCGATCAGACATCCGGGTTAAAGGTTATTGTCGTTAGATTTTTCTCAAAGCTTCCGTTTTCAATTACGAGCGTCTCGATATCCTACGGGACACAATCGGACATCCGAGTCAAAAGTTATTGTCGTTTGAATTTGCTCAAAGCTTCAGTTTTCAATTACCAGAGTCTTGATATATTACGGGACTCAATCAGACATCTGAATTGAAAGTTATTGTCATTTGACTTTTCATAGAGCTACCGTTTTCAATTTCGAGCGTCTCGATATATTAAAGGGGCTCAATCGGACATCCCGAGTTAAAAGTTATTGTCGTTTGATTTTTCTAAGAGCTTCAGTTTCAATTACGAGTGTCTCGATATAATACGCGACACAATCGGTCATCCGAGTCAAAAGTTATTGTCGTTTGAATTTGCCGCAGAGCTTTAGTTTTCAATTACGAGCGTCTCGATATATTACGGGACTCAATCGGACATCCGAGTTTAATGATATTGTCGTTTGACTTTTCTTAGAGCTTCTGTTTTCAATTTCGAGCGTCTCGATATATTACAGGGCTCAATCGGACATCCGAGTTAAAAGTTATTGTCGTTTGATTTTCCCCAAAGCTCCGGTTTCCATTACCAACGTCTCCGTTTTCTTCGGGGCCCCATCGGACCTTCGAGTCTAACGTTATTTGCGGTTGACTTTTCCTCAGAGCTTTAGGTTTCCATTTCGAGCGTCTTGATATATTAAAGGGCTCAATCAGACATTCGGGTTCACGGTTATTGTCGTTTGAGAGTTCTCAGGAGCTTCCGTTTTCAGATTACGAGCGTCTCGATATCCTACGGGACACAATCGGACATCCGAGTCAAAAGTTATTGTCGTTTGAATTTGCTCAGAAGCTTCAGTTTTCAATTACCAGAGTCTCGATATATTACGGGACTCAATCAGACATCCGAATTGAAAGTTATTGTCATTTGACTTTTCATAGAGCTTCCCTTTTCAATTTCGAGCGTCTCGATATATTAAAGGGCTCAATCGGACATCCTAGTTAAAAGTTATTGTCGTTTGATTTTTCTAAGAGCTTCAGTTTTCAATTACGAGTGTCTCGATATAATACGGGACACAATCGGTCATCCGAGTCAAAAGTTATTGTCGTTTGAATTTGCGCAGAGCTTTAGTTTTCAATTACGAGCGTCTCGATATATTACGGGACACAATTGGACATCCGAGTTTAAAGATATTGTCGTTTGACTTTTCTTAGAGCTTCCGTTTTCAATTTCGAGCGTCTCGATATATTAAAGGGCTCAATCGGACATCCGAGTTAAAAGTTATTGTCGTTTGATTTTTCTAAGAGCTTCAATTTTCAA
>NC_038242.2:31375796-31377229 GCF_000004515.6 Glycine max
ACACAATCGGACAGCCGAGTCAAACGTTATTGTCGTTTGACTTTTCTTAGAGCTTTAGTTTTCAATTTCGAGCGTCTCGATATATTACAGGGCTCGATCAGACATCCGGGTTAAAGGTTATTGTCGTTAGATTTTTCTCATAGCTTCCGTTTTCAATTACGAGCGTCTCGATATCCTACGGGACACAATCAGACATCCGAGTCAAAAGTTATTGTCGTTCGAATTTGCTCAGAGCTTCACTTTTCAATTACGAGAGTCTCCATATATTACGGGACTCACTGGGACATCCGAGTTAAAAGTTATTGTCGTTTGACTTTTCTTAGAGTATACGTTTTCAATTTCGAGCGTCTCGATATATTACAGGGCTCAATAGGACATCCGAGTTAAAACTTATTGCGGGGGGGTTTTTCTCAGAGCTTCCGGGGGGGATTATGAGCGTCTCGATATCCTACGGGACTCAATCGGACATCCCTGTCAAAAGTTATTGTCGTTGGATTTTTCTCAGAGCTTCCGTTTTCAATTACGAGCGTCTCGATATCCTTCGGGACACAATCGGACATCCGAGCCAAAAGTTATTGTCGTTTGACTTTTCTTAGAGTATCCGGTTTCAATTTCGAGCGTCTCGATATATTACAGGGCTCAATAGGACATCTGAGTTAAAACTTATTGCCGTTTGATTTTTCTCAGAGCTTCCGTTTTCAATTACGAGCGTCTCAATATCCTACGGGACACAATCGGACATCCGAGTCAAAATTTATTGTTGTTTGAATTTGCTCAGAGCTTCAGTTTTCAATTACGAGCGTCTCGATATATTACGGGACTCAATCGGACATCCAAGTTAAAAATTATTGTCGTTTGATTTTTCTCAGAGCTTCCGTTTTCAATTATGTGCGTCTCGATATCCTACGGGACACAATCGGACATCCGAGTCAAAAGTTATTGTCGTTTGAATTTGCTCAGAGCTTCAGTTTTCAATTACGAGCATGTCCATATATTACGGGACTCAATCAGACATCCGAAATGAAAGTTATTGTCATTTCACTTTTCATAGAGCTTCTGTTTTCAATTTCGAGCGTCTTGATATATTACAGGGCTCAATCAGACATTCGAGTTAAAAGTTATTGTCGTTTGATTTTTCTCAGACCTTCCATTTTCAGTTACGAGCGTCTCGATATCCTACGAGACACAATCGAACATCCGACTCAGAAGTTATTGTCGTTGAATTTGCTCAAAGCTTCAGTTTTCAATTACCAGAGTCTCGATATATTACGGGATTCAATTCTGAATCCGAATTGAAAGTTATTGTCATCTTGACTTTGCATAGAGCTTCCGTTTCCAATTTCGAGCGTCTCGATATATTACAGGGCTCAATCGGACATCCGAGTTCAAAAGTTATGGTCGTTTAAATTTTCTACGAGCTTCCGTTTTCAATT
>NC_038242.2:31377540-31378994 GCF_000004515.6 Glycine max
CGAGTCAGACGTTATTGTCGTTTAACTTTTCTTAGAGCTTCCGTTTTCAATTTCGAGCATCTTGATATATTACAGGGCTAGATCAGACATCTGGGTTAAAGGTTATTGTCGTTAGATTTTTCTCAGAGCTTCCGTTTTCAATTTCGAACGTCTCGATATCCTACGGGACTCAATCGGAAATCCCTGTCAAAAGTTAATTTCGTTTGATTTTTCTCAGAGCTTCCGTTTTCAATTACGAGCGTCTCGATATCCTACGGGACACAATCGAACATCGGAGTCAAAAGTTATTGTCGCTTGACTTTTCTTAGAGCTTCCGTTTTCAATTTTGAGCGTCTTGATATATTACAGGGCTCGATCAGACATCCGTGTTAAAGGTTATTGTCGTTTGATTTTCTCCGAGCTTCCGTTTTCAATTACGAGCGTCTCGATATCCTACGGGACACAATCGGACATCCGAGTCAAAAGTTATTCTCGTTTGACTTTTCTTAGAGCTTGCTTTTTCAATTTCGAGCGTCTCGATATATTACAGGGTTCAATCGAACATCCGAGTTAAAAGTTATTGTCGTTTGATTTTTCTCACAGCTTCCGTTTTCAATTTCGAACGTCTCGATATATTAGACGGCTCAATAGGACATCCGAGTTAAAACTTATTGTCGTTTGATTTTCTCCGAGCTTCCCGTTTTCAATTACGAGCGTCTCGATATCCTACGGGACACAATCGGACATCCGAGTCAAAAGTTATTGTCGTTTGACTTTCCTTGGAGCTTCCGTTTCATTACAAGCGTCTCGATATCCTACGGGACACAATCGGACATCCGAGTCAAAAGTTATTGTCGTTTGACTTTTCTTGGAGCTTCCGTTTTCAATTTCGAGCGTCTCGATATCTTACAGGGCTCGATCAGACATCCGAGTCAAAGGTTATTGTCGTTAGATTTTGCTCAGAGCTTCCGTTTTCAAATTACCGAGCGTCTCCATATCATACCGGGACACAATCCGGACATCCCAGGTCAAAAGTTAATGGTCCGTTTGAATTTGCTCAGAGCTTCCGTTTTCAATTACGAGCGTCTCGATATATTACGAGACTATATCGGACATCCGAGTCAAAAGTTACTGTCCTTTGACTTTTCTTAGAGCTTCCGTTTTCAATTTCGAGCGTCTCGATATATTACAGGGTTCAATCGGACATCTGAGCTAAAAGTTATTGTCGTTTGATTTTTCTAAGAGCTTCCGTTTTCAATTACGTGCGTCTCGATATCCAACGGGACACAATCGGACATCCGAGTGAAATGTTATTGTCATTTGAATATGCTTAGAGCTTCAATTTTCAATTACGAGCATCTCCATATATTACGGGACTCAATCGGACATCCGAGTTAAAAGTTATTGTCGTTTGACTTTTCTTAGAGCTTCCGTTTTCAATTTCGAGCATCTCGATATATTACAGGGCTCAATAG
>NC_038242.2:31380200-31393936 GCF_000004515.6 Glycine max
AAAAAAGCCGTAACTTATTGGAACCAGGACGAGGTGAGCGTCTCGATATCCTACGGGACACAATCGGACATCCGAGTCGAAAGTTATTGTCGTTTAAATTTACTTAGAGCTTCAGTTTTCAATTACGAGCGTCTCCATATATTACGGGACACAATCGGACATCTGAGTCAAAAGTTATTGTCGTTTGACTTTTCTCAGAGCTTCTGTTTTCAATTACGAGGGTCTCGATATCCTACGGGACTCAATTGGACATCTGAGTTAAAAGTTGTTGTCGTTTGACTTTTCTTAGAGCTTCCGTTTTCAATTTCGAGCGTCTCGATATATTACAGGGCTCAATAGGACATCCAAGTTAAAACTTATTGTCGTTTGATTTTCTCCGAGCTTCCGTTTTCAATTACGAGCGTCTCGATATCCTACGGGACACAATCGGACATCCGGGTCAAAAGTTATTGTCGTTTAACTTTTCTTAGAGCTTCCGTTTTCAATTTCGAGCATCTTGATATATTACAGGGCTAGATCAGACATCTGGGTTAAAGGTTATTGTCGTTAGATTTTTCTCAGAGCTTCCGTTTTCAATTTCGAACGTCTCGATATCCTACGGGACTCAATCGGAAATCCCTGTCAAAAGTTAATTTCGTTTGATTTTTCTCAGAGCTTCCGTTTTCAATTACGAGCGTCTCGATATCCTTCGGGACACAATCAAACATCCGAGTCAAAAGTTATTGTCGCTTGACTTTTCTTAGAGCTTCCGTTTTCAATTTTGAGCGTCTTGGTATATTATAGGGCTCGATCAGACATCCGAGTTAAAGGTTATTGTCGTTTGATTTTCTCCGAGCTTCCGTTTTCAATTACGAGCGTCTCGATATCCTACGTGGACACAATCGGACATCGAGTCAAAAAGTTATTCTCGTTTGACTTATCTTAGAGCTTGCTTCTTCAATTTCCGAGCGTCTCGATATATTACAGGGTTCAATCGAACATCCGAGTTAAAAGTTATAATACAAAAGAATTGGTCGGCGGGGGCGGCCGTTTTCAATTTCGAACGTCTCAATATATTAGACGGCTCAAATAGGGACATCCGAGTTAAAACTTATTGTCGTTGATTTTCTCCGAGCTTCCGTTTTCAATTACGAGCGTCTCGATATCCTACGGGACACAATCGGACATCCGAGTCAAAAGTTATTGTCGTTTGACTTTTCATGGAGCTTCCGTTTTCAATTACAAGCGTCTCGATATCCTACGGGACACAATCGGACATCCGAGTCAAAAGTTATTGTCGTTTGACTTTTCTTGGAGCTTCCGTTTTCAATTTCGAGCGTCTTGATATATTACAGGGCTCGATCAGACATCCGGGTTAAAGGTTATTGTTGTTTGATTTTCTCCGAGCTTCCGTTTCCAATTACGAGTGTCTCGATATCCTACGGGACACAATCGGACATCCGAGTCAAAAGTTATTCTTGTTTGACTTTTCTTAGTAGTCTTCCGTTTTCAATTTCGAGCGTCTCGATATATTACAGGGCTCAATCGGACATCCGAGTTAAAAGTTATTGTCGTTTAATTTTTCTCAGAGCTTCCATTTTCAATTTCGAGCGTCTCGATATTTTAGAGGGCTCAATAGGACATCCGAGTTAAAACTTATTGTCGTTTGATCTTCTCCGAGCTTCCGTTTTCAATTACGAGCGTCTCGATATCCTACGGGACACAATCGGACATCCAAGTCAAAAGTTATTGTCGTTTGACTTTTCTTTGAGCTTCCGTTTTCAATTTCGAGCATCTTGATATATTACAGGGCTCGATCACACATCCGAGTTAAAGGTTATTGTCGTTAGATTTTTCTCAGAGCTTCCGTTTTCAATTACGAGCGTCTCGATATCCTACGGGACACAATCGGACATCCGAGTCAAAAGTTATTGTCGTTTGACTTTTCTTAGAGCTTCCGTTTTCAATTTCGAGCGTCTTGATATATTACAGGGCTCGATCAGACATCCGAGTTAAAAGTTATTGTCATTTGACTTTTCATAGAGCTTCCGTTTTCAATTTCGAGCGTCTCGATATATTACAGGGCTCAATAGGACATCCGAGTTAAAACTTATTGCCGTTTGATTTTTCTCAGAGCTTCCGTTTTCAATTACTAGCGTCTCGATATCCTACGGGACACAATTGGACATTCGAGTCAAAATTTATTGTTGTTTGAATTTGCTCAGAGCTTTAGTTTTCAATTACGAGCGTCTCGATATATTACGGGACTCTATCGGACATCTGAGTTAAAAATTATTGTCGTTTGATTTTTCTCAGAGCTTCCGTTTTCAATTACGTGCGTCTCGATATCCTACGGGACACAGTCGGACATCCGAGTCAAAATTTATTGTTGTTTGAATTTGCTCAGAGCTTTAGTTTTCAATTACGAGCGTGTCCATATATTACGGGACTCAATCAGACATCCGAATTGAAAGTTATTGTCATTTGACTTTTCAAAGAGCTTCCGTTTTCAATTTCGAGCGTCTCGATATATTACGGGAGTCAATCGGACATCCGAGTTAAAACTTATTGTCGTTTGATTTTTGTCAGAGCTTTCGTTTTCAATTTCTCGCGTCTCGATATATTACAGGGCTCAATAGGACATCCGGTTTAAAACTTATTGTCGTTTGATTTTCTCCGAGCTTCCGTTTTCAATTACGAGCGTCTCGATATCCTACAGGAAACAAACGGACATCCGATTCAAAATTTATTGTCGTTTGACTTTTCTTAGAGCTTCGGTTTTCAATTTCGAGCGTCTTGATATATTACAGGGCTCAATAGGACATCCGGTTTAAAACTTATTGTCGTTAGATTTTTCTCAGAGCTTCCGTTTTCAAATACGAGCGTCTCGATATCCTACGGGACACAATCGGACATCCGTGTCAAAAGTTATTGTCGTTTGACTTTTCTTAGAGCTTCCGTTTTCAATTTCGAGCGTCTCGATATATTACAGGGTTCGATCGGACATCCGAGTTAAAGGTTATTGTCGTTCGACTTTTCTTAGAGCATCCGTTTTCAATTTCGAGCATCTCGATATATTACAAGGCTCAATAGGACATCCGAGTTAAAACTTATTGCCGTTTGATTTTTCTCAGAGCTTTCGTTTTCAATTATGAGCGTCTCGATATCCTATGGGACTTAATCGGACATTCGTGTCAAAAGTTATTGTCGTTTGAATTTGCTCAGAGCTTTTGTTTTCAATTACGAGCGTCTCGATATATTACGGGACTATATGGGACATCCTAGTCAAAAGTTATTGTCGTTTGACTTTTCTTAGAGCTTCCGTTTTCAATTTCGAGCGTCTCGATATATTACAGGGTTCAATCGGACATCCGAGTTAAAATTTATTGTCGTTTGATTTTTCTCAGAGATTCCGTTTTCAATTACAAGCATCTCGATATCCTACGGGACACAATCGAACATCCGACTCAAAAGTTATTGTCGTTTGAATTTGCTCAAAGCTTCAGTTTTCAATTACGAGCGTCTAAATATATTACGGGACTCAATCGGACATCCGAGTCAAAAGTCATTGTCGTTTGACTTCTCTTAGATCTTCCGTTTTCAATTTTGAGCGTCTTGATATATTACAGGGCTCGATCAGACATCCGAGTTAAAAGTTATTGTCGTTAGATTTTTCTCAGAGCTTCCGTTTTCAATTTCGAGCGTGTCGATATCCTACGAGACACAATCGGATATCCGAGTCAATAGTAATTGTCGTTTGAATTTGCACAGAGCTTTAGTTTTCAATTACAAGCGTCTCGACATATTACAGGACTCAATCGGACATCCGAGTTAAATGTTATTGTCGTTTGATTTTTCTCCGAGCTTCCGTTTTCAATTACGAGCGTCTCGATATCCTACGGGACACAATTGGACATCCGAGTGAAAAGTTATTGTCGTTTGAATTTGCTCAGAGCTTCTGTTTTCAATTACTAGCGTCTCCATTTATTACGGGACTCAATCGGACATCCGAGTCAAAAGTTATTGTCGTTTGACTTCTCTTAGATCTTCCGTTTTCAATTTCGAGCGTCTTGATATATTACAGGGCTCGATCAGACATCCAAGTTAAAAGTTATTGTCGTTAGATTTTTCTCAGAGCTTCCGTTTTCAATTTCGAGCGTGTCGATATCCTACGGGACACAATCGGATATCCGAGTCAATAGTTATTGTCGTTTGAATTTGCACAGAGCTTTAGTTTTCAATTACGAGCGTCTCGATATATTACCGGACTCAATCGGACATCCGAGTTAAAAGTTATTGTCGTTTGACTTTTCTTAGAGCTTCCGTTTTCAATTTCGATTGTCTCGTCATATTACAGGGCTCGTTAAGACATCCGAGTTAAAAGTTATTGTCGTTAGATTTTTCTCAGAGCTTCCGTTTTCAATTTCGAGCGTGTCGATATCCTACGGGACACAATCGGATATCCGATGAAAAAGTTATTGTCGTTTGAATTTTCTCAAAGCTTTAGTTTTCAATTACGAGCGTCTCGATATATTACGGGACTCAATCAGATATCCGAATTGAAAGTTATTGTCATTTGACTCTTCATAGAGCTTCCGTTTTCAATTTCGAGCGTCTCCATATATTAAAGGGCTCAATCGGACATCCAAGTCAAAAGTTATTGTTGTTTGATTTTTCTCAGAGCTTCCGTTTTCAATTACGAGCGTCTCGATATCCTATGGGACACAATCGGACATCCGAGTGAAAATTTATTGTCGTTTGAATTTGCTCAGAGCTTTAGTTTTCAATTATGAGCATCTCGATATATTACGGGACTCAATCGGACATCCGAGTTAAAAATTATTGTCGTTTGATTTTTGTCAGAGCTTCCGTTTTCAATTACGAGCGTCTCGATATCCTCCGGGACACAATTGGATATCCGAGTCAAAAGTTATTGTCGTTTGAATGTGCTCAGAGCTTCTGTATTAAATTACAAGCGTCTCGATATATTACGGGACTCAATCGGACATCCGAGTTAAAAGTTATTGTCGTTTGACTTTTCTTAGACCTTCCGTTTTCAATTTCGAGTGTCTCGATATATTACAGGGCTCAATAGGACATCTGAGTTAAAACTTATTGTCGTTCAATTTTTCTCCGAGCTTCCATTTTCAATTACGGGCCACTCGATATCCTACGGGACACAATCGGACATCCGAGTCAAAAGTTATTTTCGTTTGAATTTGCTCAGAGCTTTAGTTTTCAATTACGAGCGTCTCGATATATTACCGGACTCAACGGACATCCGAGTTAAAAGTTATTGTCGTTAGATTTTTCTCAGAGCTTCCGTTTTCAATTTCGAGCGTGTCGATATCCTACGGGACCCAATCGGATGTCTGATTCAAAAGTTATTGTCGTTTGTGAAATTCTGATACCAGGGGACAGATGTCGTACAGGATGTCACGACATCACGCTTCAGAACATGCAGATTGTATGTGTCCGTATGAACAGATTAAACAAGTAAATAACACAAGAGAATTGTTAACCCAGTTCGGTGCACCTCACCTACATCTGGGGGCTACCAAGCCAGGGAGGAAATCCACTCTCAATAGTGTTAGTTCAAGGTCTAACAACCCCTGTTTACAACCTTCTCACCTAACCACTACCCGTGCGATCTCTACCTAAGACCCAATCTTAGATATGAGAACCTCTGCTCACTCCCTCTCACTCACACTCCCGTGTTTACAATTAATTCAAAGACACTCCAGAGATCAACTCTGTACAAAAGAGATCAACCCTACACAATAGAGATCAACTCTACACACAAGAGATCAACTCTACACACTCAGGTCCAACACTTGATGTTAGTATACCATCAAGGTGGCTCACAAAAACACTCAAGTCCCAAAACTCACAAAATAACTCTTTCAATCCCCGGACTTGGTACAGAACTCGTGCAGCCTCCATGATTATATAGCCGTGTACGATTCTGGGCTGCAAGTTCTTGATGCTGGAGGAGATCTATCTTCTTCTGAAAAATCTGCAGTTAAAGAACTAAAAGATAACTTTTGATCTTTTAGTTTGAATCTTTAATCTTTAATCTTTAATCCCTGAACGAACTCTTCTACTTTGAAATTCGAACTTTAATGATCTTTTAATTCGTTCCTAAAGATAGATCTTCTAATCTCTTGCTAACTGCACAATAATCTGTTAAAGATATAACAGATTTATATGTCCAGTATTTTCGGGCCAGATGTCAGGACATCGTATCCGACATCTTGGATCTTGCAGCTTCAATGCTTCACTTGACTTTTATCTTGCATTGTACAGCAATTCCAGTATTCTCGAGCAGGATGTCAGGACATTGTATCCGACATCGTGGATCCTTCAACTTCAATTCATCACTTGACACTTTATCTTGCCTTGTGCATTGTGCATCCCGATCTTATTCCTTGACATAACGTTGGACATCATGTGCAGCAACTCCAGCTTTCCTTCATTGTCTAAGTGCTTATGTTTTAACAAAATCTTAGCCAACCTTTTTAAACTCAGTAGTGCTAAGCACTAACAATCTCCCCCTTTGGCAAATTTTGTCTAAAACATACTTAGACACTTCCTGAGCAGGTACGAGCAGTTATGCAAGTGGGATCAGCAACATTCATTATCAGAGTAATCAAGCACAGCGGAAATTCTTCAAGTTGCTAATCTACAAGTCTTCTCCAGGATGTCAAGACATCTCTCGTGACATCAGCTTTCTGCTTCTGCTCCCCCTGTCTCCATGCTTACTGCATCATCTTCTATCAGCTACTAGTCTTCTCCAGGATGTCAAGACATCTCATGTGACATCCGCTATCTGCTCCCCCTGTCTTTATGCTCCTACTGCAGCATCTTCTAGTAGCTTACATCAATCATCAGTCATCATCAGCAGCAGCAGTCTCCCCCTCAACGTCATACAGCTCCCCCTCAAAATCATGAATCATGCATACATCGTTTCCTACTGCCATACATCATACATAGTATCCTACTACTCAGAATCATGCATAATAGCAAGCATAATACTATTACTCCCCCTTTTTAGACATAAATTTGGCAAAAGTAGGATGCATGAAATTAATGTGCAACTAGTACAGACCAATAACAATGAATTGTTCAAAGGAACATGCCCCTATATCTAATAAAAGTAAAAACAAAATTAAAGGTCTGATGATCATGGGGTGGCTTCAGAATCATCATCGGATTCTGTCTCTTCTGCTGCATCTTCCTCTTCCTCAGCAGCTTCTTCTTCTTCTTCAGCTGCTTCTCCTTCTTCCTCAGCTGCTTCTTCATCATCAATGCCACTCTCTGAGAGCCTTTTGATCAGCAGTTCTAGCTCCATCTTCTTCTCTGTGGTGGCTTTGATGGTTGCTTCCAGCACCTTGCATGTGTCCTTGAGTTCAGCAATCAGAGCATCCTTGGACACAGCACCTGAAGCAGCAGCTTTCCCTGATGTCGAGACAGATGTCGAGACAATGTCTGGGACATGTGTCCCTTCAAACAGTTTGTAATGCAGGGATAGAGGAGATTCTCTCTTCATCACAGAGTCAGTGTAGTTTAACATATTGGGATGCTGACTCAACATAATGCCACACAATACAGTAGGGAAGGCAATGGGTAATTTGATAGCAAAAGATTCTGAATGCTTAACAGTTTGATCAAAGATATAGTTTCCAAAATTAAATTTGGATTTGGTTCCAACAGCATACAGAAATTTACCCAAACCTGTGGCAACAGTGGAAGTATGATTGGTGGGAACCCAGTTTGCAGCTCCAATCCTGTGCAGAATGGCATACTTCACACTTAGCTTTCCTGCTGAAAGCTTCCCTTTCTTTGGCCAATGCTGGACTCGTTTGGCAGTGATTTCCTTGGCAATTTGATGCTCAGAAACATCAATATCTATCACTCCATCAGTAGGTCTGCCCAGATATTTATTAATCACAGCAGGGGAGAATTTAACACACTTTCCTCTGACAAACACCTTTTGATACTCATCACTTTTTCTGTTAGATATGTCAGAGGGAATGTTGACAATGAATTCCCTGACTAAGCCTTCATAGCAATCTCCCAACTTGCTGACAGTCTTCAGCAGTCCAGCAGCCTTGATGAGGTCCATGATCTCCTTGCAATCCAAGGCATCTCTTCCCAGTTCTCTTTCCAAGGCCAGTCTTCGTTGATACACGAATTTCCACCTTTCAGCATTGCCAATGGAGTGGAATGAAATGTTGTCCAATGGTGCATCAGGAACATTTCCAGGCACCTTCTTCCCTGAAGTCTTGGCCTTCTTAGATGTCGAGACATCTAGTTCGACATCCTCATCAGAATCGGATGAGGAAATTTCTTTCCTCTTCTTGGAGGGGATAGCAACCTTGCTTCTTCTGGATGTGGCAGGAGTGATTGGAGTACTCTTCTTCTGGGCCATTGTTTTGATTCGTCCAGACCTCTTAATGGGGTCTTCCCTTTTCTGCTTTGTAACCTTTCTGCAATGCCAGGTGCCAACCGGTTGGCAATGGGTTCTTCATCAGATTCGACTTCTTCTAAGTCAATGAGATCACCTGGAGCAGGTTCTGGTGCCCGTGGTGCAGGAGTCTCCTCTGCGGCTTGATCATCTTCCTCAGTTGATCCCTCTTCACTGGGTGAAGGGAGTGCTTCAGCATTTGGAGCGGAAGATGTTGGAACATCTTTCTTGACATCAGGCACAGAAACATTTGGGTTGGACGATGTTGGGACATCTTCATCAGCTTCAGGAACAGAGGCGTCTTTCAAGATGCTACTCACAATGCTGCGTATTTTCTTGTCCATCTCCGTGTCTACTTCCCTAGGACTCGTTGCAGGGCTAGGGTTTTCAGCAATCTTCACTCCCTGTGGTCTTCTGGGAACCAGTTTCTCAGGGACAGAGGCTTGACCAGGAATTATTTGGATGGGTTGGATGTTGAGTTCAGGTTGTTCCTGGTGTGAGATGATGGGACAGATGGTGAACCAGAAGCTGCAGTTTCTTTTGATGAGGTAGCCATGGAAAAGCAGAGCGTTTGGAATGATTTCGTAAATCTCAGAAGGCTATTGGGAAATGCTGGTAAAAACACGAATGCCAAGCAGATATAGATTTGAATGAGGAATGTAGAGGGTCGTGTGAAGCAACGGTCGAATTTTCCTTGGTTCAGTAGTGAACGTGCTATTAATGTTAAGTGATTCGTTTGGGCACGTTCAGATTGCTGTAGTTGCTATAATTCCTCTAGCACACAAATGCCCAGCTTGCCCCTCAGTTTTTCAAACTGATTTGCATCCAAAGCCTTTGTGAAAATATCTGCTATTTGTTCCTCAGTGTCAACATGCTTCAGTGTGATCACTTTATCATCAACAAGATCTCTGATATAGTGATGTCTAATGTCAATGTGCTTGGTTCTGCTGTGTTGAACAGGATTTTTAGAAATATTAATAGCACTCATGTTGTCACAGTACAATGTCATGACATCTTGTTCGACATTGTACTCCTTCAGCATCTGCTTCATCCAAACTAGCTGTGAACAGCTGCTTCCTGCTGCAATATACTCGGCTTCTGCTGTAGATAGGGACACACAGTTCTGCTTCTTGCTGAACCATGAAATAAGATTGTTTCCCAAATAGAAGCATCCACCAGAAGTGCTTTTTCTGTCATCTGCACTCCCAGCCCAATCAGCATCACAATACCCAACCAGCATTGAACTTGAACAATGACAGTACATAATCCCATAGTCACTAGTGCCATTTACATATTTCAGAATTCTCTTTACTTGATTCAAGTGACTTATCTTGGGATTGGCTTGATATCTTGCACAAACACCCACTGCATAGGTGATGTCGGGTCTGCTAGCTGTTAAATATAGTAAGCTCCCTATCATGCTTCTGTACAGGCTTTGATCAACACTGGTGCCAGCTTCATCCTTTGACAGCTTCAAGTGAGTAGGTGCAGGTGTTCTTTTATGGCTGGCATTCTCCATCCCAAACTTCTTGACAATGTTCTTTGCATACCTGCTTTGTGAGAGGAATATGGAGTCCTCCATCTGCTTCACTTGAAGTCCCAGAAAATAAGTCAGCTCTCCAACAAGACTCATCTCAAATTCAGATTGCATCTGTTGAACAAAATGTCGAAGCATCTCATTCGACATCCCTCCAAACACAATGTCATCAACATATATCTGTGCAATCATCAAGTTTTCAGCATCTTGTTTGACAAAGAGTCTTGTCAATTCCTCCCTTCCTATACCCTTGCTGAGTAAGGAACTCTGTTAGCCTTTCATACCAAGCTCTTGGAGCTTGCTTCAATCCATAGAGAGCCTTCTTGAGCCTGTATACATGATCTGGATGAGTCGGGTCTGCAAATCCCTTTGGCTGCTCCACATAGACTTCTTCATTCAGGTATCCATTCAGAAATGCGCTCTTCACATCCATCTGGTACAGCTTGAATTTGAGGATGCAAGCTACACCAAGTAATAATCTGATGGACTCAAGTCTAGCAACTGGGGCAAAAGTCTCATCAAAGTCTACACCTTCAATCTGAGTGTAGCCTTGAGCAACCAGTCTGGCCTTGTTTCTGGTTATGACACCTTCTTCATTGGTTTTGTTCTTGAAGATCCACTTGGTGCCAATCACATTAGTTCCCTCAGGCCTAGGAACTAGCTCCCAGACTTCATTCCTTTTGAATTGCTCCAATTCTTCTTGCATAGCATTGATCCAGAACTCATCTGTCAGTGCCTCTTTCACATTCTTGGGCTCAATTTTGGAGACAAAACATGAGTTTGAGACGATCTCAACCTCCCTTGATCTTGTAGTGACCCCTCTGTTTGGATCTCCTATAATCAGCTCCTTGGGGTGCATCTTCTGGATTCTAGTGGAGGTCTCTTGTCAGGTTGGTTGATGTTTGATTCATCTGTAGCAGAATCAGAGTTTTCTGCATTTTCTCCACTTTTAGCTGCATCTGCTACATTGTCTCCCGATGTTCTGACATCTTCTTCGACATCCTTCTTTCTTGCTGGAGACAGATCATCAACAACCACATTGATGGATTCCATCACTGTTCTGGTTCTGGAATTGAATACTCTATATGCTCTGCTGTTTGTAGAGTATCCCAGGAATATTCCTGCATCACTCTTGGGATCCATCTTTCTCCTTTGCTCTCTATCTGCCAAGATGTAACATGGACTTCCAAAGATGTGGAAGTGCTTGACAGATGGCTTCCTCCCTTTCCAGATTTCATACAGGGTGGTTGGAGTCCCTCTTCTCAGTGTGACTCTGTTGTGGATGTAGCATGCTGTGTTCATGGCTTCAGCCCAGAGATTATAGGGAAGTTCTTTGGCATGAAGCATGACCCGAGCAGCCTCTTGCAAGTCCTGTTTTTCCTCTCAACTATCCCATTCTGTTGTGGTGTAATGGCTGCAGAGAACTCATGAGTGATGCCTTCAGATGTGCAGAATTCAGTGAACCTGCTGTTTTCAAATTCTCTGCCATGGTCACTCCTGATTCTCTTGATGACACAGTCTTTCTCTCTTTGAAGTCTTAGACTCAACTCTTTGAATACTTCAAAGGTTTCTGATTTCTCTCTGATAAATTTACCCAGGTAAATCTGGAGAAATCATCCACAACAACATAGGCATACCTCTTTCCTCCAAGCTTTCAACCTGCATAGGCCCCATCAAATCCATGTGAAGTAGTTCCAGCACCCTGGAAGTGGTCTGATGTTGAAGCTTCTGGTGGGACATCTTGACTTGCTTTCCAATCTGACATTCACCACAGATTCTGCCTTCTTCTATTTTCAGATTGGGGATGCCTCTAACAGCACCTTTGTCAATGATTTTCTTCATGCCTCTTAAGTGCAGATGTCCAAATCTTTGATGCCATATTCTGACTTCATCTTCTTTGGAGGATAGACATGTGGAGGAGTAGCTGGTTTCTTGGGGTGTCCATAGGTAACAATTGTCCTTTGATCTGCTGCCCTTCATTAGAACTTCACTCTTCTCATTTGTCACCAAGCATTCTGACTTTGTGAAGTTTACATTGAATCCTTCATCACACAGCTGACTGATGCTGATCAAGTTTGCAGTCAGTCCCTTCACCAGCAGTACTTTGTTCAGACTAGGAAGTCCATCATGAACTAGCTTTCCCATTCCAATGATCTTTCCTTTAGAGCCATCTCCAAATGTCACATAGCTAGTGGAGCAGGGCTCAATGTTCAGCAGGAATTCTTTGACTCCTGTCATGTGTCGGGAACAGCCGCTATCTAGGTACCAATCTTCCTTAGCTGATGCTCTAAGTGAAGTATGAACAACAAGACTGACAGCCTTGTGTTTTGGAACCCACATCATCTTCTTTCTGCTGTTGCTGCTTTGAGTTCCATGATGTGGATGTAGATGATAGCAAAAGGGCTTTATGTGACCATACTTGCCACAGTAGTGACACCTCCACTTCTTTCTTTTGCTCTTTTTCTGCTGCATTCCATGATGTCGAGACCGATGTTGTGACATCGTGGCTCCAGTCCTGTTTTTGGCAGGAACAAATTCTGTCATGGTTGTTCTGCCAGCAGACTTAGGATTAAATCCAAGTCCTCTCTGGTTTCCAGCATTCTTTCCAAGCAGCAGCACCTCATCAAGTGTATCTGAGCCTTTGTTCAGCATCTTTATTGATTTTGTCATGTTTTCCAGCTTAGAGTTCAGAAAACCGACTTCACCTTTAAGCTCAGAGATCTCCTCTTTATGTGCCTCCTTCTCAGCTTCCAGATCTGCAATGACCTTCTTCAGTTGTGCTTCTTGCTGAAGGATCTTCTCACTTTTGATGCATAGTTTTCTATAGGATGTAGCAAGCTCATCAAAAGTGATTTCACTGTCTGTATCACTTGAATCTTCAGCAGTTTCAAATATCCCAGTGAGTGCATTCACATCTCTGTCAGAATCACTTTCTTGTTCACTCTCTGTATCAGATTGACATACAGAGAGTCCTTTCCTGTGCTTCTTGAGATGAGTGGGACATTCAGCTATGATGTGTCCATAGCCTTCACACCCATGGCATTGAATTCCTTTGCTGTGACTGGGCTTTACATCTGATTTTTTCTGGTATTTACTGCCTTTCCTGATGTCGAAAGGGATGTTCTGGACATGTGGTTTCTGCCTCTTGTCCATTCTGTTTAGCACTTTGTTGAACTGCTTTCCAAGGAGCACAACTGCATTTGTCAGACCTTCATCAGTATCCAGGTCATACTCATCTTCTTCTCCTTCATCATTGGACACGAAAGCCGGATTCTTGCTCTTCTTTTCAGCCCTATCCGAGAGTCCTAGCTCAAAGGTTTGAAGAGAACCAATGAGTTCATCTACTCTCATGTTGCAAATGTCTTGGGCCTCCTCTATTGCAGTGACTTTCATGTCAAATCTCTTAGGCAAGGATCTGAGGATCTTTCTCACCAGCTTTTCATCTGTTATCCTCTCTCCCAAGGCAGTGCAGGCATTGGCAATTTCAAGAATGTTCATGTGGAAGTCATGAATACACTCTTCCTCCTTCATCTTCAGATTTTCGAATTTTGTAGCCAAGAGTTGCAATCTGGAAATCTTCACTTTGGAGGTTCCTTCATGAGTGATTTTCAGGATCTCCCATGCATCTTTGGCCACTGTGCAAGTGTTGATCAGTCTGAAGATGTTCTTGTCAACTCCATTGAATAGTGCATTCAAAGCTTTGGAGTTTCCAAGTGCCAATTCGTCCTCTTCTTTAGTCCAGTCTTCTTCTGG
>NC_038242.2:31399229-31420694 GCF_000004515.6 Glycine max
TGGGAACCAGTTTCTCAGGGACAGAGGCTTGACCAGGAATAATTTGGATGGGTTGGATGTTGAATTCAGGTTGTTCCTGGTGTGGAGATGACGGGACAGATGGTGAACCAGAAGCTGCAGTTTCTTTTGGTGAGGTAGCCATGGAAAAACAGAGCGTTTGGAATGATTTCGTAAATCTCAGAGAATTATTGGAAAATGCTGGTGAAAACACGAATGCCAAGCAGATATAAATTTGAATGAAGAATGTAGAGGGGCGTGTGAGGCAACGGTCGAATTTGCTTTGTGGTGAACGTGCTATTAATGTTAAGTGATTCGTTTGGGCACGTTCAGATTGCTGTAGTTGCTATAATTCTTCTAGCAAACAAATGCCCAGCTTGCCCCTCAGTTTTTCAAACTGATTTGCATCCAAAGCCTTTGTGAAAATATCTGCTATTTGTTCCTCAGTGTCAACATGCTTCAGTGTGATCACTTTATCATCAACAAGATCTCTGATATAGTGATGTCTAATGTCAATGTGCTTGGTTCTGCTGTGTTGAACAGGATTTTTAGAAATATTAATAGCACTCATGTTGTCACAGTACAATGTCATGACATCTTGTTCGACATTGTACTCCTTCAGCATCTGCTTCATCCAAACTAGCTGTGAACAGCTGCTTCCTGCTGCAATATACTCGGCTTCTGCTGTAGATAGGGACACACAGTTCTGCTTCTTGCTGAACCATGAAATAAGATTGTTTCCCAAATAGAAGCATCCACCAGAAGTGCTTTTTCTGTCATCTGCACTCCCAGCCCAATCAGCATCACAATACCCAACCAGCATTGAACTTGAACAATGACAGTACATAATCCCATAGTCACTAGTGCCATTTACATATTTCAGAATTCTCTTTACTTGATTCAAGTGACTTATCTTCGGATTGGCTTGATATCTTGCACAAACACCTACTGCATAGGTGATGTCGGGTCTGCTAGCTGTTAAATATAGTAAGCTCCCTATCATGCTTCTGTACAGGCTTTGATCAACACTGGTCCCTGCTTCATCTTTTGACAGCTTCAAGTGAGTAGGTGCAGGTGTTCTTTTATGGCTGGCATTCTCCATCCCAAACTTCTTGACAATGTTCTTTGCATACCTGCTTTGTGAGAGGAATATGGAGTCCTCCATCTGCTTCACTTGAAGTCCCAGAAAATAAGTCAGCTCTCCAACAAGACTCATCTCAAATTCAGATTGCATCTGTTGAACAAAATGTCGAAGCATCTCATTCGACATCCCTCCAAACACAATGTCATCAACATATATCTGTGCAATCATCAAGTTTTCAGCATCTTGTTTGACAAAGAGGGTCTTGTCAATTCCTCCCTTCCTATACCCTTGCTGAGTGAGGAACTCTGTTAGCCTTTCATACCAAGCTCTTGGAGCTTGCTTCAATCCATAGAGAGCCTTCTTGAGCCTGTATACATGATCTGGATGAGTCGGGTCTGCAAATCCCTTTGGCTGCTCCACATAGACTTCTTCATTCAGGTATCCATTCAGAAATGCGCTCTTCACATCCATCTGGTACAGCTTGAATTTGAGGATACAAGCTACACCAAGTAATAATCTGATGGACTCAAGTCTAGCAACTGGGGCAAAAGTCTCATCAAAGTCTACACCTTCAATCTGAGTGTAGCCTTGAGCAACCAGTCTGGCCTTGTTTCTGGTTATGACACCTTCTTCATTGGTTTTGTTCTTGAAGATCCACTTGGTGCCAATCACATTAGTTCCCTCGGGCCTAGGAACTAGCTCCCATACTTCATTCCTTTTGAATTGCTCCAATTCTTCTTGCATAGCATTGATCCAGAACTCATCTGTCAGTGCCTCTTTCACATTCTTGGGCTCAATTTTGGAGACAAAACATGAGTTTGAGACGATCTCAACCTCCCTTGATCTTGTAGTGACCCCTCTGTTTGGATCTCCTATAATCAGCTCCTTGGGGTGCATCTTCTGGATTCTAATGGAGGGTCTCTTGTCAGGTTGGTTGATGTTTGAATCATCTGTAGCAGGATCAGAGTTTTCTGCATTTTCTCCACTTTTAGCTGCATCTGCTACATTGTCTCCCGATGTTCTGACATCTTCTTCGACATCCTTCTTTCTTGCTGGAGACAGATCATCAACAACCACATTGATGGATTCCATCACTGTTCTGGTTCTGGAATTGAATACTCTATATGCTCTGCTGTTTGTAGAGTATCCCAGGAATATTCCTGCATCACTCTTGGGATCCATCTTTCTCCTTTGCTCTCTATCTGCCAAGATGTAACATGGACTTCCAAAGATGTGGAAGTGCTTGACAGATGGCTTCCTCCCTTTCCAGATTTCATACAGGGTGGTTGGAGTCCCTCTTCTCAGTGTGACTCTGTTGTGGATGTAGCATGTTGTGTTCATGGCTTCAGCCCAGAGATTATAGGGAAGTTCTTTGGCATGAAGCATGACCCTAGCAGCCTCTTGCAGAGTCCTGTTTTTCCTTTCAACTATGCCATTCTGTTGTGGTGTAATGGCTGCAGAGAACTCATGAGTGATGCCTTCAGATGTGCAGAATTCAGTGAACCTGCTGTTTTCAAATTCTCTGCCATGGTCACTCCTGATTCTCTTGATGACACAATCCTTTTCTCTTTGAAGTCTTAGACTCAACTCTTTGAATACTTCAAAGGTTTCTGATTTCTCTCTGATAAAGTTGACCCAGGTAAATCTGGAGAAATCATCCACAACAACATAGGCATACCTCTTTCCTCCAAGGCTTTCAAGTTGCATAGGCCCCATCAAGTCCATGTGAAGTAGTTCCAGCACCCTGGAAGTGGTCTGATGTTGAAGCTTCTGGTGGGACATCTTGACTTGCTTTCCAATCTGACATTCACCACAGATTCTGCCTTCTTCTATTTTCAGATTGGGGATGCCTTTAACAGCACCTTTGTCAATGATTTTCTTCATGCCTCTTAAGTGCAGATGTCCAAATCTTTGATGCCATATTCTGACTTCATCTTCTTTGGAGGATAGACATGTGGAGGAGTAGCTGGTTTCTTGGGGTGTCCATAGGTAACAATTGTCCTTTGATCTGCTGCCCTTCATTAGAACTTCACTCTTCTCATTTGTCACCAAGCATTCTGACTTTGTGAAGTTTACATTGAACCCTTCATCACACAGCTGACTGATGCTGATCAAGTTTGCAGTCAGTCCCTTCACCAGCAGTACTTTGTTCAGACTAGGAAGTCCATCATGAGCTAGCTTTCCCATTCCAATGATCTTTCCTTTAGAGCCATCTCCAAATGTCACATAACTAGTGGAGCAGGGCTCAATATTCAGCAGGAATTCTTTGACTCCTGTCATGTGTCTGGAACAGCCGCTATCTAGGTACCAATCTTCCTTAGCTGATGCTCTAAGTGAAGTATGAACAACAAGACTGACAGCCTTGTGTTTTGGAACCCACATCATCTTCTTTCTGCTGTTGCTACTTTGAGTTCCATGATGTGGATGGCCATGTAGATGATAGCAAAAGGGCTTTATGTGACCATACTTGCCACAGTAGTGACACCTCCACTTCTTTCTTTTGCTCTTTTTCTGCTGCATTCCATGATGTCGAGACCGATGTTGTGACATCGTGGCTCCAGTCCTGTTTTTGGCAGGAACAAATTCTGTCATGGTTGTTCTGCCAGCAGACTTAGGATTAAATCCAAGTCCTCTCTGGTTTCCAGCATTCTTTCCAAGCAGCAGCACCTCATTAAGCGTATCTGAGCCTTTATTCAGCATCTTTATTGATTTGGTCATGTTTTCCAATTTAGAGTTCAGAAAACCGACTTCTCCTTTAAGCTCAGAGATCTCCTCTTTATGTGCCTCCTTTTCAGCCTCCAGATCTGCAATGACCTTCTTCAGTTGTGCTTCTTGCTGAAGAATCTTCTCACTTTTGATGCATAGTTCTCTATAGGATGTAGCAAGCTCATCAAAAGTGATTTCACTGTCTGTATCACTTGAATCTTCAGCAGATTCAAATCTCCCAGTGAGTGCATTCACATCTCTGTCAGAGTCACTTTCTTGTTCATTCTCTGTATCAGAACGACATACAGAAAGTCCTTTCCTCTGCTTCTTGAGATGAGTGGGACATTCAGCTATGATGTGTCCATAGCCTTCACACCCATGACATTGAATTCCTTTGCTGTGACTGGGCTTTACATCTGACCTTTTCTGGTATTTGCTCCCTTTCCTGATGTCGAAAGGGATGTTCTGGACATGTGGCTTCTGCCTCCTGTCCATTCTGTTCATCACTTTGTTGAACTGTTTTCCAAGGAGCACAACTGCATTAGTCAGACCTTCATCAGTATCCAGGTCATACTCACCTTCTTCTCCTTCATCATTTGACACGAACGCCAGATTCTTGCTCTTCTTTTCAGCCCTATCCGAGAGTCCTAGCTCAAAGGTTTGAAGGGAACCAATGAGTTCATCTACTCTCATGTTGCAAATGTCTTGGGCCTCCTCTATTGCAGTGACTTTCATGTCAAATCTCTTAGGCAAGGATCTGAGGATCTTTCTCACCAGCTTTTCATCTGTCATCTTCTCTCCCAAGGCAGTGCAAGCATTGGCAATTTCAAGAATGTTCATGTGGAAGTCATGAATACACTCTTCCTCCTTCATCTTCAGATTTTCGAACTTTGTAGCCAATAGTTGTAGTCTGGACATCTTTACCTTGGAGGTTCCTTCATGAGTGGTTTTCAGGATCTCCCACGCATCCTTGGCCACTGTGCAAGTGTTGATTAGTCTGAAGATATTCTTGTCAACTCCATTGAATAGAGCATTCAAAGCTTTGGAGTTTCCAAGTGCCAATTCGTCTTCTTCTTTAGTCCAGTCTTCTTCTGGCTTCAATTCTTCAGTGGGCTTTCCTTCTGTGTCCAGCATCTTGGGATGTTCCCAGCCTTTGATGACAGCTTTCCAGGTTCTGCTATCCAGTGATTTGAGGAAGGCCACCATCCTTGCTTTCCAGTATTCATAGTTGGTTCCATCTAGGATTGGTGGTCTGTTCACTGGTCCTCCTTCTTTCTCCATGTTCATCAGAATTTATCTCCCCAGATCTCACTCTGTGATTTCGAGTGTTGGCTCTGATACCAATTGAAATTCTGATACCAGGGGACAGATGTCGTACAGGATGTCACGACATCACGCTTCAGAACATGCAGTTTATGTGTGTCCGTATGAACAGATTAAACAAGTAAATAACACAAGAGAATTGTTAACCCAGTTCGGTGCAACCTCACCTACATCTGGGGGCTACCAAGCCAGGGAGGAAATCCACTCTCAATAGTGTTAGTTCAAGGTCTAACAGCCCCTGTTTACAACCTTCTCACCTAACCACTACCCGTGCGATCTCTACCTAAGAGCCACTCTTAGATATGAGAACCTCTGCTCACTCCCTCTCACTCACACTCCCGTGTTTACAATTAAGTCAAAGACACACCAGAGATCAACTCTGAACAAAAGAGATCAACTCTACACACTAGAGATCAACTCTAGACACAAGAGATCAACTCTACACACATAGGTCCAACACTTGATGCTAGGGTACCATCAAGGTGGCTCACAAATCACTCAAGTCCCAAAACTCACAAAATAACTCTTCAATCCCGGACTTGGTACAGAACTCGTGCAGCCTCCATGGTTATATAGCAATTTGCGTTTCTGGGCTGCAACGGCTTGTGCTGGAGGAGATCTATCTTCTTCTGAAAAAATCTGCAGTTAAAGAACTAAAAGATAACTTTTGATCTTTTAGTTTGAATCTTTAATCTTTAATCTTTAATCCCTGAACGAACTCTTCTACTTTGAAATTCGAACTTTAATGATCTTTTAATTCGTTCCTAAAGATAGATCTTCTAATCTCTTGCTAACTGCACAATAATCTGTTAAAGATATAACAGATTTATATGTCCAGTATTTTCGGGCCGGATGTCAGGACATCGTGTCCGACATCGTGGATCCTGCAGCTTCACTTCTGCACTTGACTTTTATCTTGCATTGTACAGCAACTCCAGTATTCTCGGGCAGGATGTCAGGACATTGTATCCGACATCGTGGATCCTGCAACTTCAATTCTTCATTTGCCATTTTATCTTGCCTTGTACATTGTGCAGCCCGATCTTATTCCTTGACATAACGTTGGACATCATGTGCAGCAACTCCAGCTTTCCTTCATTGTCTAAGTGCTTATGTTTTAACAAAATCTTAGCCAATCTTTTAAAGCTCAGTAGAGCTAAACACTAACAATCTCCCCCTTTGGCAAATTTTGTCTAAAACATACTTAGACACTTCCTGAGCAGGTATGAGCAGTTATGCAAGTGGGATCAGCAACTTCCATTATCAGAGTAATCAAGCACAGCGGAAATTCTTCAAGTTGCAAATCTACAAGTCTTCTCCAGGATGTCAAGACATCTCTCGTGACATCAGCTTTCTGCTACTGCTCCCCCTGTCTCCATGCTTACTGCAGTATCTTCTATCAGCTACTAGTCTTTTCCAGGATGTCGAGACATCTCATGTGACATCCGCTATCTGCTCCCCCTGTCTTCATGCTCTTACTGCAGCATCTTCTAGTAGCTTACAACAGTCATCATCAGCAGCAGTCTCCCCCTCAAAATCATATTCATACAACTCCCCCTCAAGATCATGAATCATGCATACATCGTATCCTACTATCCTACTGCCATACATTATACATTCAACATAATCATGCATAATAGCAAGCATAATACTATTACTCCCCTTTTTAGACATAAATTTGGCAAAAGTAGGATGCATGAAATTAAAGTGCAAATATTACAGACCAATAGTAATCAACTGTTCAAAGGGGCATGCCCCTTTAGCTAATAAAAGTGAAAAGCAAACATAAGGGTCTGATGATCATGGGGTGGCTTCAGAATCATCATCTGATTCTGTCTCTTCTGCTGCATCTTCCTCTTCCTCAGCAGCTTCTTCTTCTTCTTCAGCTGCTTCTTTGTCTTCCTCAGCTGCCTCTTCCTCTTCTTCAGCTGCTTCTTCATCATCAATGCCACTTTCTGAGAGCCTTGTGATCAGCCGTTCTAGCTCCATCTTCTTTTCTGTGGTGGCTTTGATGGTTGCTTCCAGCACCTTGCATGTGTCCTTGAGTTCAGCAATCAAGGCATCCTTGGACACAGCACCTGAAGCAGCAGCTTTCCCTGATGTCGAGACAATGTCTGGGACATGTGTCCCCTCAAACAATTTGTAATGCAGGGATAGAGGAGATTCTCTTTTCATCACAGAGTCAGTGTAGTTTAACATATTGGGATGCTGACTCAACATAATGCCACACAACACAGTAGGGAAGGCAATGGGTAATTTGACAGCAAATGATTCTGAATGCTTAACAGTTTGATCAAAAATATAGTTTCCAAAATTAAATTTGGACTTGGTTCCAACAGCATACAGAAATTTACCCAAACCTGTGGCAATAGTGGAAGTATGATTGGTGGGTACCCAGTTTGCAGCACCAATCCTGTGTAGAATTGCATAGTTCACACTTAGCTTCCCTGCTGAAAGCTTCCCTTTCTTTGGCCAATGCTGCACTCGTTTGGCAGTGATTTCCTTGGCAATTTGATGCTCAGAAACATCAATATCTATCACTCCATCAGTAGGTCTGCCCAGATATTTGTTGATCACAGCAGGGGAGAATCTAACACACTTTCCTCTGACAAACACTCTTTGATAATCATCACTTTTTCTGTTTGATATGTCAGAGGGAATGTTGACAATGAATTCCCTGACTAGGCCTTCATAACAGTCTCCCAACTTGGTGACTGTCTTCAGTAGTCCAGCAGCCTTGATAAGGTCCATGATCTCCTTGCAATCCAAGGCAGTTCTTCCCAGTTCTCTTTCAACCGCAAGTCTGCGTTGATACACATATTTCCACTTTTCAACATTGCCAATGGAGTGGAAAGAGATGTTGTCCAATGGTGCATCAGGAACCTTTTCAGGCACCTTCTTCCCAGATTTCTTGGCCCTCTTAGATGTCGAGACATCTAGTTCGACATCCTCATCAGAATCGGATGAGGAAATTTCTTTCCTCTTCTTGGAGGGGATAGCAACCTTGCTTCTTCTGGATGTGGCAGGAGTGATTGGAGTACTCTTCTTCTGTGCCATAGTCTTGATTCGTCCAGACCTCTTAAGGGGGTTTTTCCCTTTCTGCCTTGTAACCTTTCTGCAATGCCAGGTGCCAACCTGTTGGCAATGGGTTCTTCATCAGATTCGACTTCTTCCAGGTCAATGAGGTCACCTGGAGCAGTTTCTGGTGCCCGTGGTGCAGGAGTCTCCTCTGAGGCTTGATCCTCTTCTTCTGTTGATTCCTCTTCACTGGGTGAAGGGAGGGCTTCAGCATTTGGAGCGGAGGATGTTGGAACATCTTTCTCAGCATCAGGCACGGAAACACTTGGGTGGAAGATGTTGGAACATCTTTCTCAGCATCAGGCACAGAAGCATCTTTCAGAATGCTACTCACAATACTGCGGATTTTCTTGTCCATCTCCGGGTCTACTTCCCTAGGACTTGTTGCAGAGCTAGGGTTTTCAGCAATCTTCACTCCCTGTTGTCTTCTGGGAACCAGTTTCTCAGGGACTGAAGCTTGACCAGGAATTATCTGTATGGGTTGGATGTTGAATTCTGGTTGTTCCTGGTGCGGAGATGATGGTACAGCGGGTGAACTAGGAGCTGCAGTTTCTTTTGGTGAGGTAGCCATGGAAAAGCAGAGCGTTTGGAATGATTTCGTAAATCTCAGAAAGCTATTGGGAAATGCTGGAGAAAACACGAATGCCAAGCAGATATAAATTTGAATGAAGAATGTAGAGGGGCGTGTGAAGCAACGGTCGAATTTGCTTTGTGGTGAACGTGCTATTAATGTTAAGTGATTCGTTTGGGCACGTTCAGATTGCAGTAGCTGCTATAATTCCTCTAGCAGACAAATGCCCAGCTTGCCCCTCAGTTTTTCAAACTGATTTGCATCCAAAGCCTTTGTGAAAATATCTGCTATTTGTTCCTCAGTGTCAACATGCTTCAGTGTGATCACTTTATCATCAACAAGATCTCTGATATAGTGATGTCTAATGTCAATGTGCTTGGTTCTGCTGTGTTGAACAGGATTTTTAGAAATATTAATAGCACTCATGTTGTCACAGTACAATGTCATGACATCTTGTTCGACATTGTACTCCTTCAGCATCTGCTTCATCCAAACTAGCTGTGAACAGCTGCTTCCTGCTGCAATATACTCGGCTTCTGCAGTAGATAGGGACACACAGTTCTGCTTCTTGCTGAACCATGAAATAAGGTTGTTGCCCAGATAGAAGCATCCACCAGAAGTGCTTTTTCTGTCATCTGCACTTCCAGCCCAATCAGCATCACAATACCCAACCAGCATTGAATTTGAACAATGACAGTACATAATCCCATAGTCACTGGTGCCATTTACATATTTCAGAATTCTCTTTACTTGAGTCAAGTGACTTATCTTAGGATTGGCTTGATATCTTGCACAAACACCTACTGCATAGGTGATGTCGGGTCTGCTAGCTGTTAAATATAGTAAGCTCCCTATCATGCTTCTGTACAGACTTTGATCAACACTGGTGCCTGCTTCATCCTTTGATAGCTTCAAGTGAGTTGGTGCAGGTGTTCTTTTATGGCCGGCATTCTCCATCCCAAACTTCTTGACAATGTTCTTTGTATACTTGCTCTGTGAGAGGAATATGGAGTCTTCCATCTGCTTCACTTGAAGTCCCAGAAAATAAGTCAGCTCTCCAACAAGACTCATCTCAAATTCAGATTGCATCTGTTGGACAAAATGTCGAAGCATCTCATTCGACATCCCTCCAAACACAATGTCATCAACATATATCTGTGCAATCATCAAGTTTTCAGCATCTTGTTTGACAAAGAGAGTCTTGTCAATTCCTCCCTTCCTATACCCTTGCTGAGTAAGGAACTCTGTCAGCCTTTCATACCAAGCTCTTGGAGCTTGCTTCAATCCATAGAGAGCCTTCTTGAGCCTGTATACATGATCTGGATGAGTTGGGTCTACAAATCCCCTTGGCTGCTCCACATAGACTTCTTCATTCAGGTATCCATTCAGAAATGCGCTCTTCACATCCATCAGGTACAGCTTGAATTTGAGGATGCAAGCTACACCAAGTAATAATCTGATGGACTCAAGTCTAGCAACTGGGGCAAAAGTCTCATCAAAGTCTACACCTTCAATCTGAGTGTAGCCTTGAGCAACCAGTCTGGCCTTGTTTCTGGTTATGACACCTTCTTCATTGGTTTTGTTCTTGAAGATCCACTTGGTGCCAATCACATTAGTTCCCTCGGGCCTAGGAACTAGCTCCCATACTTCATTCCTTTTGAATTGCTCCAATTCTTCTTGCATAGCATTGATCCAGAACTCATCTGTCAGTGCCTCTTTCACATTCTTGGGCTCAATTTTGGAGACAAAACATGAGTTTGAGACGATCTCAACCTCCCTTGATCTTGTAGTGACCCCTCTGTTTGGATCTCCTATAATCAGCTCCTTGGGTGCATCTTCTGGATTCTAATGGAGGGTCTCTTGTCAGGTTGGTTGATGTTTGAATCATCTGTAGCAGGATCAGAGTTTTCTGCATTTTCTCCACTTTTAGCTGCATCTGCTACATTGTCTCCCGATGTTCTGACATCTTCTTCGACATCCTTCTTTCTTGCTGGAGACAGATCATCAACAACCACATTGATGGATTCCATCACTGTTCTGGTTCTGGAATTGAATACTCTATATGCTCTGCTGTTTGTAGAGTATCCCAGGAATATTCTGCATCACTCTTGGGATCCATCTTTCTCCTTTGCTCTCTATCTGCCAAGATGTAACATGGACTTCCAAAGATGTGGAAGTGCTTGACAGATGGCTTCCTCCCTTTCCAGATTTCATACAGGGTGGTTGGAGTCCCTCTTCTCAGTGTGACTCTGTTGTGGATGTAGCATGTTGTGTTCATGGCTTCAGCCCAGAGATTATAGGGAAGTTCTTTGGCATGAAGCATGACCCTAGCAGCCTCTTGCAGAGTCCTGTTTTTCCTTTCAACTATGCCATTCTGTTGTGGTGTAATGGCTGCAGAGAACTCATGAGTGATGCCTTCAGATGTGCAGAATTCAGTGAACCTGCTGTTTTCAAATTCTCTGCCATGGTCACTCCTGATTCTCTTGATGACACAATCCTTTCTCTTTGAAGTCTTAGACTCAACTCTTTGAATACTTCAAAGGTTTCTGATTTCTCTCTGATAAAGTTGACCCAGGTAAATCTGGAGAAATCATCCACAACAACATAGGCATACCTCTTTCCTCCAAGGCTTTCAAGTTGCATAGGCCCCATCAAGTCATGTGAAGTAGTTCCAGCACCCTGGAAGTGGTCTGATGTTGAAGCTTCTGGTGGGACATCTTGACTTGCTTTCCAATCTGACATTCACCACAGATTCTGCCTTCTTCTATTTTCAGATTGGGGATGCCTTTAACAGCACCTTTGTCAATGATTTCTTCATGCCTCTTAAGTGCAGATGTCCAAATCTTTGATGCCATATTCTGACTTCATCTTCTTTGGAGGATAGACATGTGGAGGAGTAGCTGGTTTCTTGGGTGTCCATAGGTAACAATTGTCCTTTGATCTGCTGCCCTTCATTAGAACTTCACTCTTCTCATTTGTCACCAAGCATTCTGACTTTGTGAAGTTTACATTGAACCCTTCATCACACAGCTGACTGATGCTGATCAAGTTTGCAGTCAGTCCCTTCACCAGCAGTACTTTGTTCAGACTAGGAAGTCCATGAGCTAGCTTTCCCATTCCAATGATCTTTCCTTTAGAGCCATCTCCAAATGTCACATAACTAGTGGAGCAGGGCTCAATATTCAGCAGGAATTCTTTGACTCCTGTCATGTGTCTGGAACAGCCGCTATCTAGGTACCAATCTTCCTTAGCTGATGCTCTAAGTGAAGTATGAACAACAAGACTGACAGCCTTGTGTTTTGGAACCCACATCATCTTCTTTCTGCTGTTGCTACTTTGAGTTCCATGATGTGGATGGCCATGTAGATGATAGCAAAAGGGCTTTATGTGACCATACTTGCCACAGTAGTGACACCTCCACTTCTTTCTTTTGCTCTTTTTCTGCTGCATTCCATGATGTCGAGACCGATGTTGTGACATCGTGGCTCCAGTCCTGTTTTTGGCAGGAACAAATTCTGTCATGGTTGTTCTGCCAGCAGACTTAGGATTAAATCCAAGTCCTCTCTGGTTTCCAGCATTCTTTCAAGCAGCAGCACCTCATTAAGCGTATCTGAGCCTTTATTCAGCATCTTTATTGATTTGGTCATGTTTTCCAATTTAGAGTTCAGAAAACGACTTCTCCTTTAAGCTCAGAGATCTCCTCTTTATGTGCCTCCTTTTCAGCCTCCAGATCTGCAATGACCTTCTTCAGTTGTGCTTCTTGCTGAAGAATCTTCTGCTTCTTGCTGAACCATGAAATAAGGTTGTTGCCCAGATAGAAGCATCCACCAGAAGTGCTTTTTCTGTCATCTGCACTTCCAGCCCAATCAGCATCACAATACCCAACCAGCATTGAATTTGAACAATGACAGTACATAATCCCATAGTCACTGGTGCCATTTACATATTTCAGAATTCTCTTTACTTGAGTCAAGTGACTTATCTTAGGATTGGCTTGATATCTTGCACAAACACCTACTGCATAGGTGATGTCGGGTCTGCTAGCTGTTAAATATAGTAAGCTCCCTATCATGCTTCTGTACAGACTTTGATCAACACTGGTGCCTGCTTCATCCTTTGATAGCTTCAAGTGAGTTGGTGCAGGTGTTCTTTTATGGCCGGCATTCTCCATCCCAAACTTCTTGACAATGTTCTTTGTATACTTGCTCTGTGAGAGGAATATGGAGTCTTCCATCTGCTTCACTTGAAGTCCCAGAAAATAAGTCAGCTCTCCAACAAGACTCATCTCAAATTCAGATTGCATCTGTTGGACAAAATGTCGAAGCATCTCATTCGACATCCCTCCAAACACAATGTCATCAACATATATCTGTGCAATCATCAAGTTTTCAGCATCTTGTTTGACAAAGAGAGTCTTGTCAATTCCTCCCTTCCTATACCCTTGCTGAGTAAGGAACTCTGTCAGCCTTTCATACCAAGCTCTTGGAGCTTGCTTCAATCCATAGAGAGCCTTCTTGAGCCTGTATACATGATCTGGATGAGTTGGGTCTACAAATCCCTTGGCTGCTCCACATAGACTTCTTCATTCAGGTATCCATTCAGAAATGCGCTCTTCACATCCATCAGGTACAGCTTGAATTTGAGGATGCAAGCTACACCAAGTAATAATCTGATGGACTCAAGTCTAGCAACTGGGGCAAAAGTCTCATCAAAGTCTACACCTTCAATCTGAGTGTAGCCTTGAGCAACCAGTCTGGCCTTGTTTCTGGTTATGACACCTTCTTCATTGGTTTTGTTCTTGAAGATCCACTTGGTGCCAATCACATTAGTTCCCTCGGGCCTAGGAACTAGCTCCCATACTTCATTCCTTTTGAATTGCTCCAATTCTTCTTGCATAGCATTGATCCAGAACTCATCTGTCAGTGCCTCTTTCACATTCTTGGGCTCAATTTTGGAGACAAAACATGAGTTTGAGACGATCTCAACCTCCCTTGATCTTGTAGTGACCCCTCTGTTTGGATCTCCTATAATCAGCTCCTTGGGGTGCATCTTCTGGATTCTAATGGAGGGTCTCTTGTCAGGTTGGTTGATGTTTGAATCATCTGTAGCAGGATCAGAGTTTTCTGCATTTTCTCCACTTTTAGCTGCATCTGCTACATTGTCTCCCGATGTTCTGACATCTTCTTCGACATCCTTCTTTCTTGCTGGAGACAGATCATCAACAACCACATTGATGGATTCCATCACTGTTCTGGTTCTGGAATTGAATACTCTATATGCTCTGCTGTTTGTAGAGTATCCCAGGAATATTCCTGCATCACTCTTGGGATCCATCTTTCTCCTTTGCTCTCTATCTGCCAAGATGTAACATGGACTTCCAAAGATGTGGAAGTGCTTGACAGATGGCTTCCTCCCTTTCCAGATTTCATACAGGGTGGTTGGAGTCCCTCTTCTCAGTGTGACTCTGTTGTGGATGTAGCATGTTGTGTTCATGGCTTCAGCCCAGAGATTATAGGGAAGTTCTTTGGCATGAAGCATGACCCTAGCAGCCTCTTGCAGAGTCCTGTTTTTCCTTTCAACTATGCCATTCTGTTGTGGTGTAATGGCTGCAGAGAACTCATGAGTGATGCCTTCAGATGTGCAGAATTCAGTGAACCTGCTGTTTTCAAATTCTCTGCCATGGTCACTCCTGATTCTCTTGATGACACAATCCTTTTCTCTTTGAAGTCTTAGACTCAACTCTTTGAATACTTCAAAGGTTTCTGATTTCTCTCTGATAAAGTTGACCCAGGTAAATCTGGAGAAATCATCCACAACAACATAGGCATACCTCTTTCCTCCAAGGCTTTCAAGTTGCATAGGCCCCATCAAGTCCATGTGAAGTAGTTCCAGCACCCTGGAAGTGGTCTGATGTTGAAGCTTCTGGTGGGACATCTTGACTTGCTTTCCAATCTGACATTCACCACAGATTCTGCCTTCTTCTATTTTCAGATTGGGGATGCCTTTAACAGCACCTTTGTCAATGATTTTCTTCATGCCTCTTAAGTGCAGATGTCCAAATCTTTGATGCCATATTCTGACTTCATCTTCTTTGGAGGATAGACATGTGGAGGAGTAGCTGGTTTCTTGGGGTGTCCATAGGTAACAATTGTCCTTTGATCTGCTGCCCTTCATTAGAACTTCACTCTTCTCATTTGTCACCAAGCATTCTGACTTTGTGAAGTTTACATTGAACCCTTCATCACACAGCTGACTGATGCTGATCAAGTTTGCAGTCAGTCCCTTCACCAGCAGTACTTTGTTCAGACTAGGAAGTCCATCATGAGCTAGCTTTCCCATTCCAATGATCTTTCCTTTAGAGCCATCTCCAAATGTCACATAACTAGTGGAGCAGGGCTCAATATTCAGCAGGAATTCTTTGACTCCTGTCATGTGTCTGGAACAGCCGCTATCTAGGTACCAATCTTCCTTAGCTGATGCTCTAAGTGAAGTATGAACAACAAGACTGACAGCCTTGTGTTTTGGAACCCACATCATCTTCTTTCTGCTGTTGCTACTTTGAGTTCCATGATGTGGATGGCCATGTAGATGATAGCAAAAGGGCTTTATGTGACCATACTTGCCACAGTAGTGACACCTCCACTTCTTTCTTTTGCTCTTTTTCTGCTGCATTCCATGATGTCGAGACCGATGTTGTGACATCGTGGCTCCAGTCCTGTTTTTGGCAGGAACAAATTCTGTCATGGTTGTTCTGCCAGCAGACTTAGGATTAAATCCAAGTCCTCTCTGGTTTCCAGCATTCTTTCCAAGCAGCAGCACCTCATTAAGTGTATCTGAGCCTTTGTTCAGCATCTTTATTGATTTTGTCATGTTTTCCAGCTTAGAGTTCAGAAAACCGACTTCACCTTTAAGCTCAGAGATCTCCTCTTTATGTGCCTCCTTCTCAGCTTCCAGATCTGCAATGACCTTCTTCAGTTGTGCTTCTTGCTGAAGGATCTTCTCACTTTTGATGCATAGTTTTCTATAGGATGTAGCAAGCTCATCAAAAGTGATTTCACTGTCTGTATCACTTGAATCTTCAGCAGTTTCAAATATCCCAGTGAGTGCATTCACATCTCTGTCAGAATCACTTTCTTGTTCACTCTCTGTATCAGATTGACATACAGAGAGTCCTTTCCTGTGCTTCTTGAGATGAGTGGGACATTCAGCTATGATGTGTCCATAGCCTTCACACCCATGGCATTGAATTCCTTTGCTGTGACTGGGCTTTACATCTGATTTTTTCTGGTATTTACTGCCTTTCCTGATGTTGAAAGGGATGTTCTGGACATGTGGTTTCTGCCTCTTGTCCATTCTGTTTAGCACTTTGTTGAACTGCTTTCCAAGGAGCACAACTGCATTTGTCAGACCTTCATCAGTATCCAGGTCATACTCATCTTCTTCTCCTTCATCATTGGACACGAAAGCCAGATTCTTGCTCTTCTTTTCAGCCCTATCCGAGAGTCCTAGCTCAAAGGTTTGAAGAGAACCAATGAGTTCATCTACTCTCATGTTGCAAATGTCTTGGGCCTCCTCTATTGCAGTGACTTTCATGTCAAATCTCTTAGGCAAGGATCTGAGGATCTTTCTCACCAGCTTTTCATCTGTTATCCTCTCTCCCAAGGCAGTGCAAGCATTGGCAATTTCAAGAATGTTCATGTGGAAGTCATGAATACACTCTTCCTCCTTCATCTTCAGATTTTCGAATTTTGTAGCCAAGAGTTGCAATCTGGAAATCTTCACTTTGGAGGTTCCTTCATGAGTGATTTTCAGGATCTCCCATGCATCTTTGGCCACTGTGCAAGTGTTGATCAGTCTGAAGATGTTCTTGTCAACTCCATTGAATAGTGCATTCAAAGCTTTGGAGTTTCCAAGTGCCAATTCGTCCTCTTCTTTAGTCCAGTCTTCTTCTGGCTTCAATTCATCAGTGGGCTTTCCTTCTGTGTCCAGCATCTTGGGATGTTCCCAGCCTTTGATGACAGCTTTCCAGGTTCTGCTATCCAGTGATTTGAGGAAGGCCACCATTCTTGCTTTCCAGTATTCATAGTTGCTTCCATCAAGAATTGGTGGTCTGTTCACTGGTCCTCCTTCTTTCTCCATGTTCATCAGAATTTATCTCCCCAGATCTCACTCTGTGATTTCGAGTGTTGGCTCTGATACCAATTGAAATTCTGATACCAGGGGACAGATGTCGTACAGGATGTCACGACATCACGCTTCAGAACATGCAGTTTATGTGTGTCCGTATGAACAGATTAAACAAGTAAATAACACAAGAGAATTGTTTACCCAGTTCGGTGCAACCTCACCTACATCTGGGGGCTACCAAGCCAGGGAGGAAATCCACTCTCAATAGTGTTAGTTCAAGGTCTAACAACCCCTGTTTACAACCTTCTCACCTAACCACTACCCGTGCGATCTCTACCTAAGACCCAATCTTAGATATGAGAACCTCTGCTCACTCCCTCTCACTCACACTCTCGTGTTTACAATTAATTCAAAGACACATCAGAGATCAACTCTGTACAAAAGGGATCAACCCTACACAATAGAGATCAACTCTACACACAAGAGATCAACTCTACACACTAGAGATCAACTCTAGACACAAGGTCCAACACTTGATGTTAGGATAACACCAAGGTGGCTCACAAAAACACTCAAGTCCCAAAACACACAAAATAACTCTTTCAATCCCCGGACTTGGTACAGAACTCGTGCAGCCTCCATGATTATATAGCCGTGTACGATTCTGGGCTGCAAGTTCTTGATGCTGGAGGAGATCTATCTTCTTCTGAAAAATCTGCAGTTAAAGAACTAAAAGATAACTTTTGATCTTTTAGTTTGAATCTTTAATCTTTAATCTTTAATCCCTGAACGAACTCTTCTACTTTGAAATTCGAACTTTAATGATCTTTTAATTCGTTCCTAAAGATAGATCTTCTAATCTCTTGCTAACTGCACAATAATCTGTTAAAGATATAACAGATTTATATGTCCAGTATTATCGGGCCAGATGTCAGGACATCGTATCCGACATCTTGGATCCTGCAGCTTCAATGCTTCACTTGACTTTTATCTTGCATTGTACAGCACTTCCAGTATTCTCGAGCAGGATGTCAGGACATTGTATCCGACATCGTGGATCCTTCAACTTCAATTCATCACTTGACACTTTATCTTGCCTTGTGCATTGTGCAGCCCGATCTTATTCCTTGACATAACGTTGGACATCATGTGCAGCAACTCCAGCTTTCCTTCATTGTCTAAGTGCTTATGTTTTAACAAAATCTTAGCCAACCTTTTTAAACTCAGTAGTGCTAAGCACTAACAGTTTGAATTTGCTTAGAGCTTAGTTTTCAATTACGAGCGTCTTTATATATTACAGGACTCAATCAGACATCCGAATTGAATGTTATTGTCATTTGACTTTTCATAGAGCTTCTGTTTTCAATTTCGAGCGTCTCGCTATATTAAAGGGCTCAATCGGATAGTCGAGTTAAAAGTTATTGTCGTTAGATTTTTCTCAGAGCTTCCGTTTTCAATTACGAGCGTCTCGCTATCCTACGGGACACCATCGGACATCCGAGTCAAAAGTTATTGTCATTTGAATTTGCTCAGAGCTTCAGTTTTCAATTACGAGCGTCACGATATATTACGGGACTCAATCGGACATCCGAGTTAAAAGTTATTGTCGTTTGACTTTTCTTACAGCTTCTGTTTTCAATTTCGTGTGTCTCGATATATTACAGGGCTCAATAGGACATCCGAGTTAAAACTTATTGTCGTCTGATTTTTCTCAGAACTTCCGTTTTCAATTACGAGTGTCTCGATATCCTATGAGACACAATCGGACATCCGATTCAAAAGTTATTGTCGTTTGAATTTGCTCAAAGCTTCAGTTTTGAATTACGAGCGTCTTTATATATTACAGGACTCAATCAGACATCCGAATTGAATGTTATTGTCATTTCACTTTTCATAGAGCTTCCGTTTTCAATTTCGAGCGTCTCGATATATTAAAGGGCTCAATCGGACATTCGAGTAAAAAGTTATTGTCGTTTGATTTTTGTAAGAGCTTCCGTTTTCAATTCCGAGCGTCTCGATATCCTATGGGACACAATCAAACATCCGATTCAAAAGTTATTGTCGTTTGAATGTGCTCAGAGCTTCAGTTTTCAACTACAAGCGTCTCGATATATTACGGGACTCAATCAGACATCTGAATTAAAATTATTGTCATTTGACTTTTCATAGAGCTTTCGTTTTCAATTTCGAGCGTCTCGATATATTAATGGGCTCAATCGGACATCCAAGTTAAAAGTTATTGTCGTTTGATTTTTCTCAGAGCTTCTGTTTTCAATTACAAGCGTCTCGATATCCTATGGGACACAATCGGACATCCGATTCAAAAGTTATTGTCGTTTGAATTTGCTCAGAGCTTCAGTTTTCAATTACGAGCGTCTCGATATAATACGGGACTCAATCGGACATCCGAGTTAAAAGTTATTGTCGTTTGACTTTACTTACAGCTTCTGTTTTCAATTTCGAGCGTCTCGATATATTAAAAGGCTCAATCGGATATTCGAGTTAAAAGTTATTGTCGTTTGATTTTTCTTAGAGCTTCCGTTTTCAATTACGAGCGTCTCGATATCCTATGGGACACAATCGGACATCCGATTCCAAAGTTATTGTCATTTGAATTTGCTCAGAGCTTTAGTTTTCAATTATGAGCGTCTCGATATATTACGGGACTCAATCGGACATCAGAGTTAAAAAATATTGTCGTTTGATTTTTGTCAGAGCTTCCGTTTTCAACTACGAGCGTCTCGATATCCTCCGGGACACAATTGGATATCCGAGTGAAAAGTTATTGTCGTTTGAATGTGCTCAGAGCTTCCGTTTTCAATTACGACCGTCTCGATATATTACGGGACTCAATCGGACATCCGAGTTAAAAGTTATTGTCGTTTGACTTTTCTTACAGCTTCTGTTTTCAATTACGAGCGTCTCGATATAATAAAGGGCTCAATCGGACATCCAAGTTAAAAGTTATTGTCGTTTGATTTTTCTCAGAGCTTCTGTTTTCAATTACAAGCGTCTCGATATCCTATGGGACACAATCGGACATCCGATTCAAAAGTTATTGTCGTTTGAATTTGCTCAGAGCTTCAGTTTTCAATTACGAGCGTCTCGATATATTACGAGACTCAATCGGACATCCGAGTTAAAAGTTATTGTCGTTTGACTTTACTTACAGCTTCTGTTTTCAATTTCGAGCGTCTTGATATATTAAAGGGCTCAATCGGATATTCGAGTTAAAAGTTATTGTCGTTTGATTTTTCTTAGAGCTTCCGTTTTCAATTACGAGCGTCTCGATATCCTATGGGACACAATCGGACATCCGATTCCAAAGTTATTGTCGTTTGCATTGGCTCAGAGCTTTAGTTTTCAATTATGAGCGTCTCGATATATTACGGGACTCAATCGGACATCAGAGTTAAAAAATATTGTCGTTTGATTTTTGTCAGAGCTTCCGTTTCAACTAAGAGCGTCTCGATATCCTCCGGGACACAATTGGATATCCGAGTGAAAAGTTATTGTCGTTTGAATGCGCTCAGAGCTTCCGTTTTCAATTACGACCGTCTCGATATATTACGGGACTCAATCGGACATCCGAGTTAAAAGTTATTGTCGTTTGACTTTTCTTACAGCTTCTGTTTTCAATTACGAGCGTCTCGATATAATAAAGGGCTCAATCGGACATCCAAGTTAAAAGTTATTGTCGTTTGATTTTTCTCAGAGCTTCTGTTTTCAATTACAAGCGTCTCGATATCCTATGGGACACAATCGGACTTCCGATTCAAAAGTTATTGTCGTTTGAATTTGCTCAGAGCTTCAGTTTTCAATTACGAGCGTCTCGATATATTACGGGACTCAATCGGACATCCGAGTTAAAAGTTATTGTCGTTTGACTTTACTTACAGCTTCTGTTTTCAATTTCGAGCGTCTCGATATATTAAAGGGCTCAATCGGATATTCGAGTTAAAAGTTATTGTCGTTTGATTTTTCTTAGAGCTTCCGTTTTCAATTACGAGCGTCTCGATATCCTATGGGACACAATCGGACATCCGATTCCAAAGTTATTGTCGTTTGAATTGGCTCAGAGCTTCAGTTTTCAATTACGATCGTCTCGGTATATTACGAGACTCATTCGGACATCCGAATTAAAAGTTATTGTCATTTGACTTTTCATAGAGCTTCCGTTTTCAATTTCGAGCGTCTCGATATATTAAAGGGCTCCATCGGACATCCAAGTTAAAAGTGATTGTCATTTGATTTTTCTCAGAGCTTCCGTTTTCAATTACGAGCGTCTCGATATCCTACGGGACACAATCGGACATCGGAGTCAAAATTTAATGTCGTTTGAATTTGCTCAGAGCTTGAGTTTTCAATTATGAACGTCGCGATATATTACGGGACTCAATCGGACATCCGAGTTCAAAATTATTGTCGTTTTACTTTTGTCAGAGCTTCCGTTTTCAATTACGAGCGTCTCGATATATTAAAGGGCTCAACCGGACATCACGTTAAAAGTTATTGTCGTTTGATTTTTCTCAGAGATTCTGTTTTCTATTCCTAGCGTCTCGATATATTTAAGGGCTCA
>NC_038242.2:31420794-31426059 GCF_000004515.6 Glycine max
TTGATTTTTCTCAGAGTTTCTGTTTTCAATTACGAGCATCTCTATATCCTACGGGACACAGTTGGACATCCGAGTCAAAATTTATTGTCGTATGAATTTGCTAAGAGCTTTAGTTTTCAATTATGAGAGTCTCGATATATTACGGGACTCAATCGGACATCCGAGTTAAAAATTATTATCGTTTGATTTTTGTCAGAGCTTCCGTTTTCAATTACGAGCGTCTCGATATATTACAGGGCTCAATAGGACATCCGAGTTAAAACTTATTGTCGTTTGATTTTTCTCAGAACTTCTGTTTTCAATTACGAGTGTCTCGATATTCTATGAGACAAAATCGGAAATCCGATTCAAAAGTTATTGTCGTTTGAATTTGCTCAAAGCTTCAGTTTTCAATTACGAGCGTCTCGATATATTACGGGACTCAATCAGACATCCGAGTTAAAAGTTATTGTCGTTTGACTTTTCTTAGACCTTCCGTTTTCAATTTCGAGTGTCTCGATATATTACAGGGATCAATAGGACATCTGAGTTAAAACTTATTGTCGTTTGATTTTTCTCCGAGCTTCCGTTTTCAATTACGAGCCTCTCGATATCCTACGGGACACAATGGGACATCCGAGTCAAAAGTTATTGTCGTTTGAATTTGCTCAAAGCTTCAGTTTTCAATTACGAGCGTCTCCATATATTACGGGACTCAATCGGACATCCGAATTAAAAGTTATTGTCGTTAGATTTTTCTCAGAGCTTCCGTTTTCAATTTCGAGCGTGTCGATATCCTACGGGACACAATCGGATATCCGAGTCAATAGTTATTGTCGTTTGAATTTGCACAGAGCTTTAGTTTTCAATTACGAGCGTCTCGATATATTACCGGACTCAATCGGACATCCGAGTTAAAAGTTATTGTCGTTTGACTTTTCTTAGAGCTTCCGTTTTCAATTTCGATTGTCTCGTCATATTACAGGGCTCGTTAAGACATCCGAGTTAAAAGTTATTGTCGTTAGATTTTTCTCAGAGCTTCCGTTTTCAATTTCGAGCGTGTCGATATCCTACGGGACACAATCGGATATCCGATTCAAAAGTTATTGTCGTTTGAATTTGCTCAAAGCTTCAGTTTCCAATTACGAGCGTCTCGATATATTACGGGACTCAATCAGATATCCGAATTGAAAGTCATTGTCATTTGACTCTTCATAGAGCTTCCGTTTCCAATTTCGAGCGTCTCCATATATTACAGGGCTCAATCGGACATCCGAGTTAAAACTTATTGTCGTTTGATTTTTGTCTGAGCTTCCGTTTCCAATTACGAGCGTCTCGATATCCTCCGGGACACAATCGGATATCCGAGTCAACAGTTATTGTCGTTTGAATGTGCTCAGAGCTTCTGTATTAAATTACAAGCGTCTCGATATATTACGGGACTCAATCGGACATCCGAGTTAAAAGTTATTGTCGTTTGACTTTTCTTAGACCTTCCGTTTTCAATTTCGAGTGTCTCGATATATTACAGGGCTCAATAGGACATCTGAGTTAAAACTTATTGTCGTTCAATTTTTCTCCGAGCTTCCGTTTTCAATTACGAGCCACTCGATATCCTACGGGACACAATCGGACATCCGAGTCAAAAGTTTTTGTCGTTTGAATTTGCTCAGAGCTTTAGTTTTCAATTACGAGCGTCTCGATATATTACCGGACTCAATCGGACATCCGAGTTAAAAGTTATTGTCGTTTGACTTTTCTTAGAGCTTCCGTTTTCAATTTCGATTGTCTCGACATATTTCAGGGCTCGATCAGACATCCGAGTTAAAAGTTATTGTCGTTAGATTTTTCTCAGAGCTTCCGTTTTCAATTTCGAGCGTGTCGATATCCTACGGGACCCAATCGGATGTCTGATTCAAAAGTTATTGTCGTTTGAATTTGCTTAGAGCTTAGTTTTCAATTACGAGCGTCTTTATATATTACAGGACTCAATCAGACATCCGAATTGAATGTTATTGTCATTTGACTTTTCATAGAGCTTCTGTTTTCAATTTCGAGCGTCTCAATATATTAAAGGGCTCAATCGGATAGTCGAGTTAAAAGTTATTGTCGTTAGATTTTTCTCAGAGCTTCCGTGAAATTCTGATACCAATGACAGATGTCGTACCGGATGTCACGACATCACGCTTCAGAACATGCAGATTATATTTGACAGTATGAACAGATTAAACAAGTAAATAACACAAGAGAATTGTTAACCCAGTTAGGTGCAACGTCACCTACATCTGGGGGCTACCAAGCCAGGGAGGAAATCCACTAAAATAGTGTTAGTTCGAAGATCTAACAGCCACTGTTTACAACCTTCTCACCTAACCACTACCCGTGCAACCTCTACCTAAGAGCCACTCTTAGATATGAGAACCCCTCTCACTCCCTCTCAATCACTTTCCCGTGTTTACAATTAAATCAAATACACACCAGAGATTGCTCTCTGAACAATAGAGATCAACTCTACACACTCAGGTCCAACACTTGATGTTAGGGTGACATCAAGGTGGCTCACAAAACACTCAAGTCCCAAAACTCACAAAATAACTCTTCAATCCTGGACTTGGTAGAAAACTCGTGCAGCCTTCATGTTTATATAGCAGTGTGCGTATCTGGGCTGCAACAACTTGCGCTGGATGAGATCTATCATTTTCCTGAAAATCTGCACTTAAAGATCTAAGAGATAAAGCTTGATCTTTTAGTTTTTTATCTTTAATCTTTAATCCCTGAACGAACTATTCAAGTTTGTAATTCGAACTTTAATTATCTTTTAATTCGTTCCTAAAGATAGATCGCCAAATCTGTTGCTAACTGCACATTAATCTGTTAAAGATATAACAGATTTATGTGTCCAGTATTTTCGGGCAAGATGTCCTGGACATCGTATCCGACATCGTGGATCCTGCAGCTTCAATTCTTCATTTGACATTTTATCTTGCCTTGTGCATTGTGCATCCCAATCTGATTCCTTGACATAACGTTGGACATCATGTGCAGCAACTCCAGCTTTCCTTCATTATCTAAGTGCTTATGTTTTAACAAAATTTTAGCCAATCTTTTAAAACTCAGTAAAGCTAAGCACTAACATTCCGTTTTCAATTACGAGCGTCTCGCTATCCTACGGGACACCATCGGACATCCGAGTCAAAAGTTATTGTCATTTGAATTTGCTCAGAGCTTCAGTTTTCAATTACGAGCGTCACGATATATTACGGGACTCAATCGGACATCTGAGTTAAAAGTTATTGTCGTTTGACTTTTCTTACAGCTTCTGTTTTCAATTTCGTGCGTCTCGATATATTACAGGGCTCAATAGGACATCCGAGTTAAAACTTATTGTCGTCTGATTTTTCTCAGAACTTCCGTTTTCAATTACGAGTGTCTCGATATCCTATGAGACACAATCGGACATCCGATTCAAAAGTTATTGTCGTTTGAATTTGCTCAAAGCTTCAGTTTTGAATTACGAGCGTCTTTATATATTACAGGACTCAATCAGACATCCGAATTGAATGTTATTGTCATTTCACTTTTCATAGAGCTTCCGTTTTCAATTTCGAGCGTCTCGATATATTAAAGGGCTCAATCGGACATTCGAGTAAAAAGTTATTGTCGTTTGATTTTTGTAAGAGCTTCTGTTTTCAATTCCGAGCGTCTCGATATCCTATGGGACACAATCAAACATCCGATTCAAAAGTTATTGTCGTTTGAATGTGCTCAGAGCTTCAGTTTTCAACTACAAGCGTCTCGATATATTACGGGACTCAATCAGACATCTGAATTAAAATTATTGTCATTTGACTTTTCATAGAGCTTTCGTTTTCAATTTCGAACGTCTCGATATATTAATGGGCTCAATCGGACATCCAAGTTAAAAGTTATTGTCGTTTGATTTTTCTCAGAGCTTCCGTTTTCAATTACGAGCGTCTCGATATCCTATGGGACACAATCGGACATCCGAGTCAAAATTTATTGTCGTTTGAATTTGCTCAGAGCTTTAGTTTTCAATTATGAGCGTCTCGATATATTACGGGACTCAATCGGACATCAGAGTTAAAAAATATTGTCGTTTGATTTTTGTCAGAGCTTCCGTTTTCAACTACGAGCGTCTCGATATCCTCCGGGACACAATTGGATATCCGAGTGAAAAGTTATTGTCGTTTGAATGTGCTCAGAGCTTCCGTTTTCAATTACGACCGTCTCAATATATTACGGGACTCAATCGGACATCCGAGTTAAAAGTTATTGTCGTTTGACTTTTCTTACAGCTTCTGTTTTCAATTACGAGCGTCTCGATATAATAAAGGGCTCAATCGGACATCCAAGTTAAAAGTTATTGTCGTTTGATTTTTCTCAGAGCTTCTGTTTTCAATTACAAGCGTCTCGATATCCTTTGGGACACAATCGGACATCCGATTCAAAAGTTATTGTCGTTTGAATTTTCTCAGAGCTTCAGTTTTCAATTACGAGCGTCTTGATATATTACGGGACTCAATCGGACATCCGAGTTAAAAGTTATTGTCGTTTGACTTTACTTACAGCTTCTGTTTTCAATTTCGAGCGTCTCGATATATTAAAGGGCTCAATCGGATATTCGAGTTAAAAGTTATTGTCGTTTGATTTTTCTTAGAGCTTCCGTTTTTCAATTACGAGCGTCTCGATATCCTATGGGACACAATCGGACATCCGATTCCAAAGTTATTGTCGTTTGAATTGGCTCAGAGCTTCAGTTTTCAATTACGATCGTCTCGGTATATTACGAGACTCATTCAGACATCCGAATTAAAAGTTATTGTCATTTGACTTTTCATAGAGCTTCCGTTTTCAATTTCGAGCGTCTCGATATATTAAAGGGCTCCATCGGACATCCAAGTTAAAAGTTATTGTCATTTGATTTTTCTCAGAGCTTCCGTTTTCAATTACGAGCGTCTCGATATCCTACGGGACACAATCGGACATCCGAGTCAAAATTTAATGTCGTTTGAATTTGCTCAGAGCTTTAGTTTTCAATTATGAACGTCGCGATATATTACGGGACTCAATCGGACATCCGAGTTAAAAATTATTGTCGTTTTACTTTTGTCAGAGCTTCCATTTTCAATTACGAGCGTCTCGATATATTAAAGGGCTCAATCGGACATCAAGTTAAAAGTTATTGTCGTTTAATTTTTCTCAGAGCTTCTGTTTTCAATTACGAGCGTCTCAATAGGCGATCCGTATCGCCTTGCTTGCAAGTTA
>NC_038242.2:31426464-31427120 GCF_000004515.6 Glycine max
AATTACAAGCGTCTCGATATATTTCGGGACTCAATCAGACATCCGAGTAAAAAGTTATTGTCGTTTGATTTTTCTTAGACCTTCCGTTTTTCATATTCGAGTGTCTCGATATATTACAGGGATCAATAGGACATCTGAGTAAAAAATTATTGTCGTTTGAATTTTTCCGAGCTTCCGTTTTTCAATTACGAGCCTCTCGATATCCTACGGGACACAATGGGACATCCGAGTCAAAAGTTATTGTCGTTTGAATTTGCTCAAAGCTTCAGTTTTCAATTACGAGCGTCTCCATATATTACGGGACTCAATCGGACATCCGAATTAAAAGTTATTGTCGTTAGATTTTTCTCAGAGCTTCCGTTTTCAATTTCGAGCGTGTCGATATCCTACGGGACACAATCGGATATCCGAGTCAATAGTTATTGTCGTTTGAATTTGCACAGAGCTTTAGTTTTCAATTACGAGCGTCTCGATATATTACCGGACTCAATCGGACATCCGAGTTAAAAGTTATTGTCGTTTGACTTTTCTTAGAGCTTCCGTTTTCAATTTCGATTGTCTCGTCATATTACAGGGCTCGTTAAGACATCCGAGTTAAAAGTTATTGTCGTTAGATTTTTCTCAGAGCTTCCGTTTTCAATTTCGAGCGTCTCGAT
>NC_038242.2:31427220-31436575 GCF_000004515.6 Glycine max
AAGCTTTAGTTTTCAATTACGAGCGTCTCGATATATTACGGGACTCAATCAGATATCCGAATTGAAAGTTATTGTCATTTGACTCTTCATAGAGCTTCCGTTTTCAATTTCGAGCGTCTCCATATATTAAAGGGCTCAATCGGACATCCGTGCCAAAAATTATTGTCGTTTGATTTTTGTCAGAGCTTCCGTTTTCAATTACGAGCGTCTCGATATCCTCCGGGACACAATTGGATATCCGAGTCAAAAGTTATTGTCGTTTGAATGTGCTCAGAGCTTCTGTATTAAATTACAAGCGTCTCGATATATTACGGGACTCAATCGGACATCCGAGTTAAAAGTTATTGTCGTTTGACTTTTCTTAGACCTTCCGTTTTCAATTTCGAGTGTCTCGATATATTACAGGGCTCAATAGGACATCTGAGTTAAAACTTATTGTCGTTCAATTTTTCTCCGAGCTTCCGTTTTCAATTACGAGCCACTCGATATCCTACGGGACACAATCGGACATCCGAGTCAAAAGTTTTTGTCGTTTGAATTTGCTCAGAGCTTTAGTTTTCAATTACGAGCGTCTCGATATATTACCGGACTCAATCGGACATCCGAGTTAAAAGTTATTGTCGTTTGACTTTTCTTAGAGCTTCCGTTTTCAATTTCGATTGTCTCGACATATTACAGGGCTCGATCAGACATCCGAGTTAAAAGTTATTGTCGTTTGATTTTTCTTAGAGTTTCTGTTTTCAATTACGAGCATCTCTATATCCTACGGGACACAGTCGGACATCCGAGTCAAAATTTATTGTCGTTTGAATTTGCTAAGAGCTTTAGTTTTCAATTATGAGAGTCTCGATATATTACGGGACTCAATCGGACATCCGAGTTAAAAATTATTATCGTTTGATTTTTGTCAGAGCTTCCGTTTTCAATTACGAGCGTCTCGATATATTACAGGGCTCAATAGGACATCCGAGTTAAAACTTATTGTCGTTTGATTTTTCTCAGAACTTCCGTTTTCAATTACGAGTGTCTCGATATTCTATGAGACAAAATCGGAAATCCGATTCAAAAGTTATTGTCGTTTGAATTTGCTCAAAGCTTCAGTTTTCAATTACGAGCGTCTCGATATATTACGGGACTCAATCAGACATCCGAGTTAAAAGTTATTGGCCAGCGACTGCATAGAGCTTCCATTTTCAATTCCGAGCGTCTCGATATATTAAAGGGCTCAATCGGACATTCGAGTTAAAAGTTATTGTCGTTTGATTTTTCTAAGAGCTTCCGTTTTCAATTCCGAGCGTCTCGATATCCTATGGGACACAATCGGACATCCGATTCAAAAGTTATTGTCGTTTGAATTTGCTCAGAGTTTCAGTTTTCAATTACGAGCGTCTGGATATATTACGGCACTCAATCAGACATCCGAATTAAATGTTATTGTCATTTGACTTTTCATAGAGCTTCCGTTTTCAATTTCGAGCGTCTCGATATATCAAAGGGCTCAATCGGACATCCAAGTTAAAAGATATTGTCGTTTGAGTTTTCTCAGAGCTTCTGTTTTCAATTACGAGTGTCTCTATATCCTACGGGTCACAGTCGGACATACGAGTCAAAATTTATTGTCGTTTGAATTTGCTCAGAGCTTTAGTTGTCAATTATGAGCGTCTCGATATATTACGGGACTCAATAAGACATCCGAGTTAAAAATTATTGTCCTTTGATTTTTGTCAGAGCTTCTGTTTTCAATTACGAGCATCTCGATATCCTCCGGGACACAATTAGATATCCGAGTGAAAAGTTATTGTCGTTTGAATGTGCTCAGAGCTTCTATATTAAATTACAAGCGTCTCGATATATTACGGGACTCAATCGGATATCCGAGTTAAAAGTTATTGTCGTTTGACTTTTCTTAGACCTTCCGTTTTCAATTTCGAGTGTCTCGATATATTACAGGGCTCAATAGGACATCCGATTCAAAAGTTATTGTCGTTTGAATTTGCTCAGAGCTTCAGTTTTCAATTACGAGCGTCTCGATATATTACGGGACTCAATCGGAGATCCGAGTTAAAAGTTATTGTCGTTTGACTTTACTTACAGCTTCTGTTTTCAATTTCGAGCGTCTCGATATATTAAAGGGCTCAATCGGATATTCGAGTTAAAAGTTATTGTCGTTTGATTTTTCTAAGAGCTTCCGTTTTCAATTACGAGCGTCTCGATATCCTATGGGACACAATCGGACATCCGATTCCAAAGTTATTGTCGTTTGAATTGGCTCAGAGCTTCAGTTTTCAATTACGATCGTCTCGGTATATTACGAGACTCATTCAGATATCCGAATTAAAAGTTATTGTCATTTGACTTTTCATAGAGCTTCCGTTTTCAATTTCGAGCGTCTCGATATATTAAAGGGCTCCATCGGACATCCAAGTTAAAAGTTATTCTCGTTTGATTTTTCTCAGAGCTTCCGTTTTCAATTACGAGCGTCTCGATATCCTACGGGACACAATCGGACATCCGAGTCAAAATTTAATGTCGTTTGAATTTCCTCAGAGCTTTAGTTTTCAATTATGAACGTCTCGATATATTACGGGACTCAATCGGGCATCCGAGTTAAAAATTATTGTCGTTTTATTTTTGTCAGAGCTTCCGTTTTCAATTACGAGCGTCTCGATATATTAAAGGGCTTAATCGGACATCAAGTTAAAAGTTATTGTCGTTTGATTTTTCTCAGAGCTTCTATTTTCAATTACGAGCGTCTCGATATATTAAAGGGCTCAATCGGACATCCATGTTAAAAGTTATTGCGTTTGATTTTTCTCAGAGCTTCTGTTTTCAATTAGGAGCGTCTCTATATCCTACGGGACAAAGTCGGACATCCGAGTCAAAATTTATTGTCGTTTGAATTTGCTCAGAGCTTTAGTTTTCAATTATGAGCGTCTCGATATATTACGGGACTCAATCGGACATCCGAGTTAAAATTATTGTCGTTTGATTTTTGTCAGAGCTTCCGTTTTCAATTACGAGCGTCTCGATATATTAAAGGGCTCAGTCGGACATGAAGTTAAAACTTATTGTCGTTTGATTTTTCTCAGAACTTCCGTTTTCAATTACGAGTGTCTCGATATTCTATGAGACACAATCGGAAATCCGATTCAAAAGTTATTGTCATTTGAATTTGCTCAGAGCATCAGTTTTCAATTACGAGCGTCTCGATATATTACGGGGCTCAATCGGACATCAAGTTAAAAGTTATTGTCGTTTGATTTGTCTCAGAGCTTCTGTTTTCAATTACGAGCGTCTCGATATATCAAAGGGCTCAATTGGACATCCGAGTTAAAAGATATTGTCGTTTGAGTTTTCTCGGAGCTTCTGTTTTCAATTATGAGCGTCTCTATATCCTACGGGACACAGTCGGACATACGAGTCAAAATTTATTGTCGTTTGATTTTTCTCCGAGCTTCCGTTTTCAATTACGAGCCTCTCGATATCCTACAGGACACAATCGGACATCCGAGTTAAAAGTTATTGTCCTTTGACTTTTCTTACAGCTTCTGTTTTCAATTTCGAGCGTCTCGATATATTACAGGGCTCAATAGGACATCCGAGTTAAAAATTATTGTCGTTTTATTTTGCTCAGAACTTCCGTTTTCAATTACAAGTGTCTCGATATCCTATGAGACACAATCGGACATCCGAGTCAAAAGTTATTGTCGTTTGAATTTGCTCAGAGCTTTAGTTGTCAATTATGAGCGTCTCGATATATTACGGGACTCAATCGGACATCCGAGTTAAAAATTATTGTCCTTTGATTTTTGTCAGAGCTTCCGTTTTCAATTACGAGCATCTCGATATCCTCCGGGACACAATTGGATATCCGAGTGAAAAGTTATTGTCGTTTGAATGTGCTCAGAGCTTCTATATTAAATTACAAGCGTCTCGATATATTACGGGACTCAATCGGATATCCGAGTTAAAAGTTATTGTCGTTTGACTTTTCTTAGACCTTCCGTTTTCAATTTCGAGTGTCTCGATATATTACAGGGCTCAATAGGACATCTGAGTTAAAACTTATTGTCGTTTGATTTTTCTCCGAGCTTTCGTTTTCAATTACGAGCCTCTCGATATCCTACGGGACACAATCGGACATCCGAGTCAAAAGTTATTGTCGTTTGAATTTGCTCAAAGCTTCAGTTTTCAATTACGAGCGTCTCCATATATTACGGGACTCAATCGGACATCCGAATTAAAAGTTATTGTCGTTAGATTTTTCTCAGAGCTTCCGATTTCAATTACGAGCGTCTCGCTATCCTACGGGACATAATCGGACATCCGAGTCAAAAGTTATTGTCGTTTGAATTTGCTCAGAGCTTCAGTTTTCAATTACGAGCGTCTCGGTAAATTACGAGACTCATTCAGACATCCGAATTAAAAGTTATTGTCATTTGACTTTTCATAGAGCTTCCGTTTTCAATTTCGAGCGTCTCGATATATTAAAGGGCTCCATTGGACATCCAAGTTAAAAGTTATTCTCGTTTGATTTTTCTCAGAGCTTCCGTTTTCAATTACGAGCGTCTCGATATATCAAACGGCTCAATCGGACATCCAAGTTAAAAGATATTGTCGTTTGAGTTTTCTCAGAGCTTCTGTTTTCAATTACGAGCGTCTCTATATCCTACGGGACACAGTCGGACATACGAGTTAAAATTTATTGTCGTTTGAATTTGCTCAGAGCTTTAGTTTTCAATTATGAGCGTCTCGATATATTACGGGACTCAATCGGACATCCGAGTTAAAAATTATTCTCCTTTGATTTTTGTCAGAGCTTCCGTTTTCAATTACGAGCATCTCGATATCCTCCGGGACACAATTGGATATCCGAGTGAAAAGTTATTGTCGTTTGAATGTGCTCAGAGCTTCTATATTAAATTACAAGCGTCTCGATATATTACGGGACTCAATCGGATATCCGAGTTAAAAGTTATGGTCGTTTAACTTTTCTTCGACCTTCCGTTTTCAATTTCGAGTGTCTCGATATATTACAAGGCTCAATAGGACATCTGAGTTAAAACTTATTGTTGTTTGATTTTTCTCCGAGCTTCCGTTTTCAATTACGAGCCTCTCGATATCCTACAGGACACAATCGGACATCCGAGTTAAAAGTTATTGTCCTTTGACTTTTCTTACAGCTTCTGTTTTCAATTTCGAGCGTCTCGATATATTACAGGGCTCAATAGGACATCCGAGTTAAAAATTATTGTCGTTTTATTTTGCTCAGAACTTCCGTTTTCAATTACAAGTGTCTCGATATCCTATGAGACACATCGGACATCCGAGTCAAAAGTTATTGTCGTTTGAATTTGGTCCGCTTTACGTTTTCATTTCGAGCGTCTCGATATATTAAAGGGCTCCATTGGACATCCAAGTTAAAAGTTATTCTCGTTTGATTTTTCTCAGAGCTTCCGTTTTCAATTACGAGCGTCTCGATATCCTACGGGACACAATCGGACATCCGAGTCAAAATTTAATAACGTTTGAATTTCCTCAGAGCTTTAGTTTTCAATTATGAACATCTCAATATATTACGGGACTCAATCGGACATCCGAGTTAAAAATTATTATCGTTTTATTTTTGTCAGAGCTTCCGTTTTCAATTACGAGCGTCTCGATATATTAAAGGGCTCAATCGGACATCAAGTTAAAAGTTATTGTCGTTTGATTTTTCTCAGAGCTTCTGTTTTCAATTACGAGCGTCTCGATATATTTAAGGGCTCAATCGGACATCCAAGTTAAAAGTTTTTGTCGTTTTATTTTTCTCAGAGTTTCTGTTTTCAATTACGAGCGTCTCTATATCCTACGGGACACAGTCGGACATCCGAGTCAAAATTTATTGTCGTTTGAATTTGCTCAGAGCTTTAGTTTTCAATTATGAGCGTCTCGATATATTACGGGACTCAATCGGACATCCGAATTAAAAATTATTATCGTTTGATTTTTGTCAGAGCTTCCATTTTCAATTACGAGCGTCTCGATATATTACAGGGCTCAATAGGACATCCGAGTTAAAACTTATTGTCGTTTGATTTTTCTCAGAACTTCCATTTTCAATTACGAGTGTCTCGATATTCTATGAGACACAATCGGAAATCCGATTCAAAAGTTATTGTCGTTTGAATTTGCTCAAAGCTTCAGTTTTCAATTACGAGCGTCTCGATATATTACGGGACTCAATCAGACATCCGAGTCAAAATTTATTGTCGTTTGAATTTGCTCAGAGCTTTAGTTTTCAATTATGAGCGTCTCGATATATTACGAGACTCAATCGGACATCCGAGTTAAAAATTATTGTCATTTGATTTTTGTCAGAGCTTCCGTTTTCAATTACGAGCGTCTCGATATCCTCCGGGACACAATTGGACATCCGAGTGAAAAGTTATTGTCGTTTGAATTTGATCAGAGCTTCTGTTTTCAATTACAAACGTCTGGATATATTACGGGACTCAATCGGACATCCGAGTTAAAAGTTATTGTCGTTTGACTTTTCTTAGAGCTTCCGTTTTCAAATTCGAGTGTCTCGATATATTACGGGACTCAATCGGACATCAAGTTAAAAGTTATTGTCGTTTGACTTTTCTTAGAGCTTTCGTTTACAATTACGAGCGTCTCGATATCCTACGGGACACAATCGGACATCCGAGTCAAAAGTTGTTGTTGTTTGAATTTGGTCAGAGCTTCAGTTTTCAATTACGAGCGTCTCGATATATTACGGGACTCAATCGGACATCCGAGTTAACAGTTATTGTCGTTTGACTTTTGTTACAGCTTCTGTTTTCAATTACGAGCGTCTCGATATATCAAACGGCTCAATCGGACATCCAAGTTAAAAGATATTGTCGTTTGAGTTTTCTCAGAGCTTCTGTTTTCAATTACGAGCGTCTCTATATCCTACGGGACACAATCGGACATCCGAGTAGAAAGTTATTGTCGTTTGAATTTGCTCAGAGCATTAGTTTTCAATTACGAGCGTCTCGATATATTACGGGACTCAATCGGACATCCGAGTTAAAAGTTATTGTTGTTTTTGACTTTTCTTACAACTTCTGTTTTCAATTTCGAGGGTCTCGATATATTAAGGGGCTCAATTAGACATTCGAGTTAAAAGTTATTGTCATTTGATTTTTCTAAGAGCTTCCGTTTTCAATTCCGAGCGTCTCGATATCCTATGGGACACAATCGGACATCCAATTCAAAAGTTCTTATTGTTTGAATTTGCTCAAAGCTTCAGTTTTCAATTACGAGCGTCTCGATATATTACAGGACTCAATCAGACATCCGAGTCAAAATTTATTGTCGTTTGAATTTGCTCAGAGCTTTAGTTTTCAATTATGAGCGTCTCGATATATTACGGGACTCAATCGGACATCCGAGTTAAAAATTATTGTCCTTTGATTTTTGTCAGAGCTTCCGTTATCAATTACGAGCGTCTCGATATCCTCCGGGACACAATTGGACATCCGAGTGAAAAGTTATTGTCGTTTGAATTTGCTCAGAGCTTCTATTTTCAATTTCAAACGTCTCGATATATTACGGGACTCAATCGAACATCCGATTTAAAAGTTATTGTCGTTTGACTTTTCTTAGAGCTTCTGTTTTCAATTTCGAGTGTCTCGATATATTACGGGACTCAATCGGACAACCGAGTTAAAATTTATTGTCGTTAGATTTTTCTGAGAGCTTCCGTTTTCAATTACGAGCGTCTCACTATCCTACGGGACACAATCGGACATCCGAGTCAAAAGTTATTGTCGTTTGAATTTGATCAGAGCTTCAGTTTTCAATTACGAGCGTCTCGATATATTACGGGACTCAATCGGACATCCGAGTTAAAAGTTATTGTCGTTTGACTTTTCTTACAGCGTCTGTTTTCAATTTCGAGCGTCTCGATATATTGCAGGGCTCAATAGGACATCCGATTCAAAAGTTATTGTCGTTTGAATTTGCTGAAAGCTTCAGTTTTCAATTACGAGCGTCTTTATATATTAGAGGACTCAATCAGACATCCGAATTGAAAGTTATTGTCATTTGACTTTTCATAGAGCTTCCGTTTTCAATTTCGAGCGTCTCGATATATTAAAGGGCTCGATCGGACATTCGAGTTAGAAGTTATCGTCGTTTGATTTTTCTAAGAGCTTCCGTTTTCAATTCCGAGCGTCTCGATATCCTATGGGACACAATCGGACATCCGATTCAAAAGTTATTGTCGTTTGAATTTGCTCAGAGCTTCACTTTTCAATTACGAGAGTCTCCATATATTACGGGACTCAATCAGACATCCGAATTAAAAGTTATTGTCATTTGACTTTTCATAGAGCTTTCGTTTTCAATTTCGAGCGTCTCGATATATCAAAGGGCTCAATCGGACATCCCAGTTAAAAGATATTGTCGTTTGAGTTTTCTCAGAGCTTCTGTTTTCAATTACGAGCGTCTCTTTATCCTACAGGACACAGTCGGACATACGAGTCAAAATTTATTGTCGTTTGAATTTGCTAAGAGCTTTAGTTTTCAATTATGAGCGTCTCGATATATTACGGGACTCAATCGGACATCCGAGTTAAAAATTATTGTCCTTCAATTTTTGTCAGAGCTTCCGTTATCAATTACGAGCGTCTCGATATCCTCCGGGACACAATTGGACATCCGAGTGAAAAGTTATTGTCGTTTCAATTTGCTCAGAGCTTCTGTTTTCAATTACAAACGTCTCGATATATTACGGGACTCAATCGGACATCCGAGTTAAAAGTTATTGTCGTTTAACTTTTCTTAGAGCTTCCGTTTTCAATTTCGAGTGTCTCGATATATTACGGGACTCAATCGGACATCCGAGTTAAAAGTTATTGTCGTTTGACTTTTCTTAGAGCTTCCGTTTTCAATTATGAGCATCTCGATATCCTACGGGACACAATCGGACATCCGAGTCAAAAGTTATTATCGTTTGAATTTGCTCAGAGCTTTAGCTTTCAAATACGAGCGTCTCGATATATTACGGGACTCAATCGGACATCCGAGTTAAAAGTTATTGTCGTTTGACTTTTCTTACAGCTTCTATTTTCAATTTCGAGCGTCTCGATATACTACAGGGCTCAATAGGACATTCGAGTTAAAACTTATTTTTGTTTGATTTTTCTCAGAACTTCCGTTTTCAATTACGAGCGTGTCGATATCCTATGGAACACAATCGGACATCCGATTCCAAAGTTATTGTCGTTTGAATTTGTTCAGAGCTTCAGTTTTCAATTACGAGCGTCTCGATATATTACGGGACTTAATCAGACATCCGAGTCAAAAGTTATTGTCATTTGAC
>NC_038242.2:31436695-31437424 GCF_000004515.6 Glycine max
AGCGTCTCGATATCCTATGGGACACAATCGGACATCCGATTCAAATGTTATTGTGGTTTGAATTTGCTCAGAGCTTCAGTTTTCAATTACGATCATCTCGATATATTACGGGACTCAATCGGACATCCGAGTTAAACGTTATTGTCGTTTGACTTTTCTTACAACTTCTGTTTTCAATTTCAAGCATCTCGATATATTAAAGGGCTCAATCGGACATTCGAGTTAGAAGTTATCGTCGTTTGATTTTTCTAAGAGCTTCCGTTTTCAATTACGAGCGTCTCGATATCCTATGACACAATCGGACATCCCATTCAAAAGTTATTGTCGTTTGTATTTGCTCAGAGCTTCAGTTTTCAATTACGAGCGTCTCGATATATTACGGGACTCATTCAGACATCTGGATTAAAAGTTACTATCATTTGACTTTTCATAGAGCTTCTGTTTTCAATTTCGAGCGTCTCGATATATTAAAGGGCACCATCGGACATCCAAGTTAGAAGTTATTGTCGTCTGATTTTTCTCAGAGCTTCCGTTTTCAATTACGAGCGTCTCGATATATTACGGGACTCAATCGGACATCCGAGTTAAAAGTTATTGTTGTTTGACTTTTCTTACAACTTCTGTTTTCAATTTCAAGCGTATCGATACATTAAAGGGCTCAATCGGACATCCGAGTCAAAAAGTTATTGTCGTTTGAAATTACACACAGTATGGAGTCGTTCCCAAAGG
>NC_038242.2:31439554-31440998 GCF_000004515.6 Glycine max
CAGTTTTCAATTACGAGCGTCTCGATATATTACGGGACTCAATCGGACATCCGAGTCAAAAGTTATTGTCATTTGACTTTTCATAGAGCTTCTGTTTCAATTTCGAGCGTCTCTATATATTAAGGGCTCAATCGGACATCCGAGTTAAAAGTTATTGTCGTATGATTTTTCTCAGAACTTCCGTTTTCAATTCGAGCGTCTCGATATCCTACGGGACACAATTGGACATCCGATTCAAAAGTTATTGTCGTTTGATTTTGCTCAGAGCATCAGTTTTCAATTAAGAGCGTCTTGATATATTACGGGACTCAATCAGACATCCGAATTAAAAGTTATTGTCATTTGACTTTTCATAGAGCTTCCGTTTTCAATTTCGAGCGTCTCGATTTATTAAAGGGCTCAATCGGACATCCAAGTTAAAACTTATTGTCGTTTGATTTTTCTCAGAGCTTCAATTTTCAATTCTGAGCGTCTCGATATCCTATGGGACACAATCGGACATCCGATTCAAATGTTATTGTGGTTTGAATTTGCTCAGAGCTTCAGTTTTCAATTACGATCATCTCGATATATTACGGGACTCAATCGGACATCCGAGTTAAACGTTATTGTCGTTTGACTTTTCTTACAACTTCTGTTTTCAATTTCAAGCATCTCGATATATTAAAGGGCTCAATCGGACATTCGAGTTAGAAGTTATCGTCGTTTGATTTTTCTAAGAGCTTCCGTTTTCAATTACGAGCGTCTCGATATCCTATGACACAATCGGACATCCCATTCAAAAGTTATTGTCGTTTGTATTTGCTCAGAGCTTCAGTTTTCAATTACGAGCGTCTCGATATATTACGGGACTCATTCAGACATCTGGATTAAAAGTTACTATCATTTGACTTTTCATAGAGCTTCTGTTTTCAATTTCGAGCGTCTCGATATATTAAAGGGCACCATCGGACATCCAAGTTAGAAGTTATTGTCGTCTGATTTTTCTCAGAGCTTCCGTTTTCAATTACGAGCGTCTCGATATATTACGGGACTCAATCGGACATCCGAGTTAAAAGTTATTGTTGTTTGACTTTTCTTACAACTTCTGTTTTCAATTTCAAGCGTCTCGATATATTAAAGGGCTCAATCGGACATCCGAGTCAAAAGTTATTGTCGTTTGAATTTGCTCAAAGCTTCAGTTTTCAATTACGAGCGTCTCGATATATTACGAGAGTCAATCGGACATCCGAGTTAAAAGTTATTGTTGTTTGACTTTTCTTACAGCTTCTATTTTCAATTTCGAGCGTCTCGATATATTACAGGGCTCAATAGGGCATCCGAGTTAAAACTTATTGTCGTTTGATTTTTCCCAGAACTTCCGTTTTCAATTACGAGTGTCTCGATATACTATGAGACACAATCGGACATCCGACTTCAAAATTTATTGTCGTTGGATTTGCTC
>NC_038242.2:31455694-31456906 GCF_000004515.6 Glycine max
GACTTTTCATAGAGCTTCTGTTTTCAATTTCGAGCGTCTCGATATATTAAAGGGCTCAATCGGACATTCGAGTTAAAATTTATTGTCGTTTGATTTTTCTAAGAGCTTCCGTTTTCAATTCCGAGCATCTTGATATCCTATGGGACACAATCGGACATCCGATTCAAAAGTTATTGTCGTTTGAATATGCTCAGAGCTTCAGTTTTCAATTACGAGCCTCTCGATATCCTACGGGACATAATCGGACATTCGAGTCAAAAGTTATTGTCGTTTGAATTTGCTCAGAGCTTTAGTTTTCAATTACGAGCGTCTCGATATATTACGGGACTCAATCGGACATCCGTGTTAAAAGTTATTGTCGTTAGATTTTTCTCAGAGCTTTCCTTTTCAATTATGAGCGTCTCGCTTATCCTACGGGTCACAATCGAACATCCGAGTCAAAAGTTATTGTCGTTTGAATTTGCTCAGAACTTCAGTTTTCAATTACGAGCGTCTCGATATATTACGGGACTCAATCAGACATCCGAATTGAAAGTGATTGTCATTTGACTTTTCATAGAGCTTCTGTTTTCAATTTCGAGCGTCTCGATATATTAAAGGGCTCAATCGGACATTCGAGTTAAAAGTTATTGTTGTTTGATTTTTCTAAGACCTTCCGTTTTCAATTTCGAGCGTCTCGATATATTACAGGGCTCAATAGAACATCTGAGTTAAAACTATTGGCCGTTTGATTTTTCTCCGAGCTTCCGTTTTCAATTACGAGCCTCTCGATATCCTATGGGTACAAGCAAAGCCTTAAGCAGATAGTTGGATGTTGTCTGAATTTGCTCAGAGCTTTAGTTTTCAATTACGAGCGTCTCGATATATTACGGGACTCAATCGGGCATCCGTGTTAAAAGTTATTGTCGTTAGATTTTTCTCAGAGCTTCCGTTTTCAATTACGAGCGTCTCGCTATCCTACGGGTCACAATCGGACATCCGAGTTAAAAGTTATTGTCGTTTGAATTTGCTCAGAGCTTCAGTTTTCAATTACGAGCGTCTCGATATATTACGGGACTCAATCAGACATCCGAATTGAAAGTGATTGTCATTTGACTTTTCATAGAGCTTCAGTTTTCAATTTCGAGCGTCTCGATATATTAAAGGGCTCAATCGGACATTCGAGTTAAAAGTTATTGTCGTTTGATTTTTCTAAGAGCTTCCGTTTTCAAT
>NC_038242.2:31457753-31459981 GCF_000004515.6 Glycine max
GGCTCATCGGACATTCGAGTTAAAGTTATTGTCGTTTGATTTTTTTAGAGCTTCCGTTTTCAATTCCGAGCGTCTTGAGTATCCTATGGGACACAATCGGACATCCGATTCAAAAGTTATTGTCGTTTGAATTTGCTCAAAGCTTCAGTTTTCAATTACGAGCGTCTCGATATATTACGGGACTCAATCGGATATTCGAGTTAAAAGTTATTGTCGTTTGATTTTTGTCAGAGCTTCCATTATCAATTACAAGCGTCTCGATATCCTCCGGGCACAATTGGACATTCGAGTGAATAGTTATTATCGTTTGAATTTGCTCTGAGCTTCTGTTTTCAATTACGAGCGTCTCGATATATTACGGGACTCAATCGGACATCCGAGTTAAAAGTTATTGTCGTTAGATTTTTCTCAGAGCTTCCGTTTTCAATTACGAGCGTCTCGCTATCCTACGGGACACAATCAAACATCAAAGTCAAAAGTTATTGTCGTTTAAATTTCCTCAGAGCTTCAGTTTTCAATTACGAGCATCTCGATATATTACGGGACTCAATCGGACATCTGAGTTAAAATATATTGTCGTTTGACTTTTCTTACAGCTTCTGTTTTCAATTTCGAGCGTCTCGATATATTAAAGGGCTCCATCGGACATCCAAGTTAAAAGTTATTGTCGTTTGATTTTTCTCAGAGCTTCCATTTTCAATTACGAGCGTCTCGATATCCTATAGGACACAATCGGACATTCGAGTCAAAATTTATTGTCGTTTGAATTTGCTCAGAGCTTTAGTTTTCAATTATGAGCGTCTCGATATATTATGGGACTCAATCGGACATCCGAGTTAAAAATTATTGTCGTTTGATTTTTCTAAGAGCTTCCGTTTTCAATTCCGAGCGTCTTGATAACCTATGGGACACAATTGGACATCCGATTCAAAAGTTATTGTCGTTTGAATTTGCTCAAAGCTTCAGTTTTCAATTACGAGCGTCTCGATATATTACGGGACTCAATCGGACATTCGAGTTAAAAGTTATTGTCGTTTGATTTTTGTCAGAGCTTCCATTTTCAATTACAAGCGTCTCGATATCCTCCGGGCACAATTGGACATTCGAGTGAATAGTTATTATCGTTTGAATTTGCTATGAGCTTCTGTTTTCAATTACGAGCGTCTCGATATATTACGGGACTCAATCGCACATCCGAGTTAAAAGTTATTGTCGTTAGATTTTTCTCAGAGGTTCCGTTTTCAATTACGAGCGTCTCGCTATCCTACGGGACACAATCAAACATCAGAGTCAAAAGTTATTGTCGTTTAAATTTGCTCAGAGCTTCAGTTTTCAATTACGAGCGTCTCGATATATTACGGGACTCAATCAGACATCCGAATTGAAATTGATTGTCATTTGACTTTTCATAGAGCTTCTGTTTTCAATTTCGAGCGTCTCGATATATTAAAGGGCTCAATCGGACATTCGAGTTAAAAGTTATTGTTGTTTGATTTTTCTAAGACCTTCCGTTTTCAATTTCGAGCGTCTCGATATATTACAGGGCTCAATAGGACATCTGAGTTAAAACTTATTGTCGTTTGATTTTTCTCCGAGCTTCCGTTTTCAATTACGAGCCTCTCGATATCCTACGGGACACAATCGGACATCCGACTCAAAGTTATTGTCGTTTGAATTTGCTCAGAGCTTAGTTTTCAATTACGAGTGTCTCGATATATTACGGGACTCAATCGGACATCCGTGTTAAAAGTTATTGTCGTTAGATTTTTCTCAGAGCTTTCGTTTTCAATTATGAGCGTCTCGCTATCCTACGGGTCACAATCGAACATCCGAGTCAAAAGTTATTGTCGTTTGAATTTGCTCAGAACTTCAGTTTTCAATTACGAGCGTCTCGATATATTACGGGACTCAATCAGACATCCGAATTGAAAGTGATTGTCATTTGACTTTTCATAGAGCTTCTGTTTTAAATTTCGAGCGTCTCGATATATTAAAGGGCTCAATCGGACATTCGAGTTAAAAGTTATTGTCGTTTGATTTTTCTAAGAGCTTCCGTTTTCAATTCCGAGCGTCTTGATATCCTATGGGACACAATCGGACATCCGATTCAAAAGTTATTGTCGTTTGAATTTGCTCAAAGCTTCAGTTTTCAATTACGAGCGTCTCGATATATTACGGGACTCAATCGGACATCCGAGTTAAAATTTATTGTCGTTAGATTTTTCTCA
>NC_038242.2:31460081-31463105 GCF_000004515.6 Glycine max
CTTCCGTTTTCAATTACGAGCGTCTCGCTATCTACGGGACACATCAAACATCAAAGTCAAAAGTTATTGTCGTTTGAATTTCCTCAGAGCTTCAGTTTTCAATTACGAGCGTCTCGATATATTACGGGACTCAATCGGACATCTGAGTTAAAATATATTGTCGTTTGACTTTTCTTACAGCTTCTGTTTTCAATTTCCGAGCGTCTCGATATATTAAAGGGCTCCATCGGACATCCAAGTTAAAAGTTATTGTCGTTTGATTTTTCTCAGAGCTTCCATTTTCAATTACGAGCGTCTCGATATCCTATAGGACACAATCGGACATTCGAGTCAAAATTTATTGTCGTTTGAATTTGCTCAGAGCTTTAGTTTTCAATTATGAGCGTCTCGATATATTATGGGACTCAATCGGACATCCGAGTTAAAAATTAATGTCGTTTGATTTTTGTCAGAGCTTCCATTTTCAATTACGAGCGTCTAGATATCCTCTGGGACCCAATTGGATATCCGAGTGAAAAGTTATTGTCGTTTGAATGTGCTCAGAGCTTCTGTAACAAATTACAAGCCTCTCGATATATTACGGGACTCAATCGGACTTCCGAGTTAAAAGTTATTGTCGTTTGACTTTTCTGAGAGCTTCCGTTTTCAATTTCGAGCGTCTCGATATATTAAAGGGCGCAATCGGACATCCGAGTTAAAAGTTATTGTCGTTTGATTTTTCTCAGAGCTTCCGTTTTAAATTACAAGTGTCTCGATATCCTACGGGACACAATCGGACATTCGAGTCAAAAGTTATTGTCGTTTGAATTTGCTCAAAGCTTCAGTTTACAATTATGAGCGTCTCCATATATTACGATACTCAATCGGACATCCGAGTTAAAAGTTATTGTCGTTAGATTTTTCACAAAGCTTCCGTTTTAAATTACAAGTGTCTCGATATCCTACGGGACACAATCGGACATTCGAGTCAAAAGTTATTGTCGTTTGAATTTGCTCAAAGCTTCAGTTTACAATTATGAGCGTCTCCATATATTACAATACTCAATCGGACATCCGAGTTAAAAGTTATTGTCGTTTGATTTTTTCAGAGCTTATGTTTAAAATTACGAGTGTCTCGATATCCTACGGCACACAATCGGACATCCGATTCAAAAGTTATTGTCGTTTGAATTTGCTCAAAGCTTCTGTTTTCAATTACGAGCGTCTCCATATATTACGGTACTCAATCGGACATCCGAGTGAAAAGTTATTGTCTTTTGACTTTTCTTAAAGCTTCCGTTTTCAATTTCGAGCGTCTCGATATATTATAAGGCTCAATCGGACTTCCGAGTTAAAGGTTATTGTCGTTTGACTTTTCTTAGAGCTTCCGTTTTCAATTTCGAGCGTCTCGATATATTACAGGGCTCAATCGGACATCCGAGTTAAAAGTTATTGTCGTTTGATTTTTCTCAGAGCTTCCGTTTCAAATTACGAGTGTGTCGATATCCTACGGGACACAATCGGACATTCGAGTAAAAAGTTATTGTGGTTTGAATTTGCTCAGAGCTTCAGTTTACAATTACGTGCGTCTCCATATATTATGGTACTCAATCGGACATCCGAGTTAAAAGTTATTCTCTTTTGACTTTTCATAGAGCTTCCGTTTTAAATTTCGAGCGTCTCGATATATTAATGGGCTAAATAGGACATCCGAGTTAACTTATTTTAGTTTGATTTTTCTCCGAGCTTCCGTTTTCAATTACGAGCGTCTCGATATCCTCTGGGACACAATTGGACATCCGAGTGAAATGTTATTGTCATTTGAATTTGCTCAGAGCTTCTGTTTTCAATTACGAGCGTCTCGATATATTACGGGACTCAATCGGACATCCGAGTTAAAAGTTATTGTCGTTTGACTTTTCTTAGAGCTTCCGTTTTCAATTTCGTGCGTCTTGATATATTACAGGGCTCAATAGGACATCCGAGTTAAAACTTATTGTCATTTGATTTTTCTAAGAACTTCTGTTTTCAATTACGAGCGTCTCGATATCCTATGAGACACAATCAGACATTCGATTCAAAAGTTATTGTTGTTTGAATTTGCTCAAAGCTTCTGTTTTCAATTACGAGCGTCTCCATATATTACGGTACTCAATCGGACATCCGAGTTAAAAGTTATTGTCTTTTGACTTTTCTTAAAGCTTCCGTTTTCAATTTTGAGCGCCTCGATATATTATAAGGCTCAATCGGACTTCCGAGTTAAAAGTTATTGTCGTTTGACTTTTCTAAGAGCTTCCGTTTTCAATTTCGAGCGTCTCAATATATTACAGGGCTCAATCGAACATCCGAGTTAAAAGTTATTGTCGTTTGATTTTTCTCAGAGCTTCCGTTTTCAATTACAAGTGTCTCGATATCCTACGGGACACAATCGGACATTCGAGTCAACAGTTATTGTCGTTTGACTTTGCTCAGAGCTTCAGTTTACAATTACGAGCGTCTCCATATATTACGGTACTCAATCGGACATCCGAGTTAAAAGTTATTGTCTTTTGACTTTTCTTAGAGCTTCCGTTTTCAATTTCGAGCGTATCGATATATTAATGGGCTCAATAGGACATCCGAGTTCAAACTTATTGTCCTTTGATTTTTCTCCGAGCTTCCGTTTTCAATTACGAGCGTCTCGATATCCTCTGGGACGCAATTGGACATCCGAGTGAAATGTTATTGTCATTTGAATTTGCTCAGAGCTTCTGTTTTCAATTACGAGCGTCTCGATATATTACGGGACTCAATCGGACATCCGAGTTAAAAGTTATTGTCATTTGAATTTGCTCAGAGCATCAGTTTTCAATTACGAGCGTCTCGATATATTACAGGGCTCAATAGGACATCCGAGTTAAAACTTATTGTCATTTGATTTTTCTAAGAACTTCTGTTTTCAATTACGAGCGTCTCGATATCCTATGAGACACAATCAGACATCCGATTCAAAAGTTATTATCGTATGAATTTGCTCAAAGCTTCAGTTTTCAATTACGAGCGTCT
>NC_038242.2:31463416-31464305 GCF_000004515.6 Glycine max
GTTATTGTCGTTTGATTTTTCTCAGAGCTTCCCGTTTTCAATTACGAGCGTCTCGATATCCTAAGGGACGCAATCGGACATCCGAGTTAAAAAGTTATTGTCGTTTGACTTTTCTTAGAGCTTCCGTTTTAAATTTCGAGCGTCTCGATATATTACAGGGCTTCAATCGGACATCCGAGTTAAATGTTATTGTCATTGATTTTTCTCAGAGCTTCCGTTTTAAATTACTAGTGTCTCGATATCCTACGGGACACAATCGGACATTCGAGTCAAAAGTTATTGTCGTTTGAATTTGCTCAAAGCTTCAGTTTACAATTACGAGCGTCTCCATATATTACGGTACTCAATCGGACATCCGAGTTAAAAGTTATTGTCTTTTGGCTTTTCTTAGAGCTTCCGTTTTCAATTTCGAGCGTCTCGATATATTATAAGGCTCAATCGGACTTCCGAGTTAAAAGTTATTGTCGTTTGACTTTTCTTAGAGCTTCCGTTTTAAATTTCGAGCGTCTCGATATATTACAGGGCTCAATCGGACATCCGAGTTAAATGTTATTGTCGTTTGATTTTTCTCAGAGCTTCCGTTTTAAATTACGAGTGTCTCGATATCCTACGGGACATAATCGGACATTCGAGTCAAAAGTTATTGTCGTTTGAATTTGCTCAGAGCTTCAGTTTAGAATTACGTGCGTCTCCATATATTACGGTACTCAATCGGACATCCGAGTTAAAAGTTATTGTCTTTTGACTTTTCTTAGAGCTTCCGTTTTCAATTTTGAGCGTCTCGATATATTAATAGGCTCAATAGGACATCCGAGTTAAAACTTATTGGCGTTTGATTTTTCTCTGAGGTTCCGTTTTCAATTACGAGCGTCTCGATATCCTCCGGGAC
>NC_038242.2:31464572-31467255 GCF_000004515.6 Glycine max
AAGGCTCAATCGGACTTTCGAGTTTAAAGTTATTTGTCGTTCGACTTTTCTTAGATCTTCCAGTTTCAATTTCGAGCGTCTCGATATATTACAGGGCTCAATCGGACATCCTAGTTAAAAGTTATTGTCGTTTGACTTTTCTCAGAGCTTCCGTTTTAAATTACGAGTGTCTCGATATCCTACGGGACAGAATCGGACATCCGATTCAAAAGTTATTGTTGTTTGAATTTGCTCAAAGCTTCTGTTTTCAATTACGAGCGTCTCCATATATTACGGTACTCAATCGGACATCCGAGTTAAAAGTTATTGTCTTTTGACTTTTCTTAAAGCTTCCGTTTTCAATTTTGAGCGTCTCGATATGTTATAAGGCTCAATCGGACTTCCGAGTTAAAAGTTATTGTCGTTTGACTTTTCTAAGAGCTTCCGTTTTCAATTTCGAGCGTCTCAATATATTACAGGGCTCAATCGAACATCCGAGTTAAAAGTTATTGTCGTTTGATTTTTCTGAGAGCTTCCGTTTTAAATTACAAGTGTCTCGATATCCTACGGGACACAATCGGACATTCGAGTCAAAAGTTAATGTCATTTGAATTTGCTCAGAGCTTCAGTTTACAATTACGAGCGTCTCCATATATTACGGTACTCAATCGGACATCCGAGTTAAAAGTTATTGTCTTTTGACTTTTCTTAGAGCTTCCGTTTTCAATTTCGAGCGTATCGATATATTAATGGGCTCAATAGGACATCCGAGTTAAAACTTATTGTCGTTTGATTTTTCTCCGAGCTTCCGTTTTCAATTACGAGCGTCTCGATATCCTCTGGGACGCAATGGACATCCGAGTGAAATGTTATTGTCATTTGAATTTGCTCAGAGCTTCTGTTTTCAATTACGAGCGTCTCGATATATTACGGGACTCAATCGGACATCCAGTTAAAAGTTATTGTCATTTGAATTTGCTCAGAGCATCAGTTTTCATTACGAGTGTCTCGATATATTACGGCACTCAATCGGACATCCGAGTTAAAGTATTGTCGTTTGACTTTTCTTAGAGCTTCCGTTTCAATTTCGTGCGTCTCGATATATTACAGGGCTCAATAGGACATCCGAGTTAAAACTTATTGTCATTTGATTTTTCTAAGAACTTCTGTTTTCAATTACGAGCGTCTCGATATCCTATGAGACACAATCAGACATCCGATTCAAAAGTTATTATCGTTTGAATTTGCTCAAAGCTTGAGTTTTCAATTACGAGCGTCTCGATATATTACGGGACTCAATCCGAACATCCGAGTTAAAAGTTATTGTCGTTTAACTTTTCCTAGAGTTTCCGTTTTCAATTTCGAGCGTCTAGATATATGATAAGGCTCAATCGAACATTCGAGTTAAAAGTTATTGTCGTTTGACTTTTCTGAGAGCTTCCGTTTTCAATTTCGAGCGTCTCGATGTATTATAGGGCTCATTCGGACATCGGAGTTAAAAGTTATTGTCGTTTGACTTTCTTAGAGCTTCCGTTTTAAATTTCGAGCGTCTCGATATATTACAAGGCTCAATCGGACATTCGAGTTAAAAGTTATTGTCGTTTGATTTTTCTCAGAGCTTCCGTTTTCAATTACGAGCGTCTCGATATCCTACGGGACACAATCGGACATCCGAGTTAAAAGTTATTGTCGTTTGACTTTTCTTAGAGCTTCCGTTTTAAATTTCGAGCGTCTCGATATATTACAGGGCTCAATCGGACATCCGAGTTAAATGTTATTGTCATTTGATTTTTCTCAGAGCTTCCGTTTTAAATTACTAGTGTCTCGATATCCTACGGGACACAATCGGACATTCGAGTCAAAAGTTATTGTCGTTTGAATTTGCTCAAAGCTTCAGTTTACAATTACGAGCGTCTCCATATATTACGGTACTCAATCGGACATCCGAGTTAAAAGTTATTGTCTTTTGACTTTTCTTAGAGCTTCCGTTTTCAATTTTGAGCGTCTCGATATATTAATAGGCTCAATAGGACATCCGAGTTAAAACTTATTGTCGTTTGATTTTTCTCCGAGCTTCCGTTTTCAATTACGAGCGTCTCGATATCCTCTGGGACGCAATTGGACATCCGAGTGAAATGTTATTGTCATTTGAATTTGCTCAAGGCTTCTGTTTTCAATTACGAGTGTCTCGATATATTACGGGACTCAATCGGACATCCGAGTTAAAAGTTATTGTCATCTGAATTTGCTCAGAGCATCAGTTTTCAATTACGAGCGTCTCGATATATTACGGCACTCAATCGGACATCCGAGTTAAAAGTTATTGTCGTTTGAATTTGCTCAGAGCTTCAGTTTACAATTACGAGCGTCTCCATATATTACGATACTCAATCGGACATCCGAGATAAAAGTTATTGTTTTTTGACTTTTCTTAGAGCTTCCGTTTTCAATTTCGAGCGTCTCGATATATTATATGGCTCAATCGGACTTCCGAGTTAAAAGTTATTGTCGTTTGAGTTTTCTTAGAGCTTCCGTTTTCAATTACGAGCGTCTCGATATCCTACGGGACACAATCGGACATCCGAGTTAAAAGTTATTGTCGTTTGACTTTTCATAGATCTTCCGTTCTCAATTTCGAGCGTCTCCATATATTACAGGGCTCAATCGGACATCCGAGGTAAATGTATTGTCGTTAATTTTTCTC